>NC_061121.1:76938029-77238229 GCF_002878395.1 Capsicum annuum
GATGCTAAGTACCCTTTAGTATGAGGTTTACTAATTGACTCGGTGGATTATCATTGTTTCCTAGATTGCAGTATTGATATTATGATAGATATACATGCTATTGGGCCCGAGGCCGTGGTTACCATACCAGTTAGACTCCAGGTGAGTATTATATCCTTATAAAGGATGTGGTTTTAGTCTATGGACTCTTAGATGCTTATTTTTATATTGTTTGCATACTTTTGATGGCATGCATAGATTATGGTAAATTCATGTTCACTTAGTGGTACGATTCCTACTTAATTCTTGGATTTACAATTGTTTTCCTAAAAAAGGATTTATTCCCACTTTTCCCCTTTTTAAAATAGATTATTTTATAAAGGGAATCATACTACCTTAATGGATGATTTATACACTTTTGGGATGAAAAATAAGGTTTTAGATATTTGATCGAGATAAATTCTAGTTCATAATTTACCACTCTATTTTTTTATCATGAGAGATTTCGACCCTTTAATTATATTATGATGATCTAGTCCAGGAGTTAACCTTAGTCAATATATTTACAGAGTTAGACTCTTTTAGAAATGGTTATAGTTAGTGTTTTTGTTATATGTACAACTCTTCAGTACTTGATATAGTAGATTGATGATGATGATGGTGATTGGAAATCCTGGATAGATACCAAGTTAGTGTATACAAGTAGTCTCGAACCCACTAGGAAAAACTTTGTCTGTGAGCCATCATGTTAGAGAAAAGAGGTTGACGTAGATCCTACCTTTACGAGTTGTAGATTTTGAGAAGGTGTATTTACTGGGTACATTATGGCACTTCGATTGGTTATGGTACGATGGATTTTCTTTGCGTTCATTCATGCATGTATGTTACCTAGTATGTTTTTTGATTCTTACATAATCTATCCACCTTATAGGGGTTGAATATGTGTGAGTTATGATTATAGCTTGTTGAGTATTGATTGAATATTCTGGTTTATAGGGCTCAATTAGTATTGTTTGTCCAAACTAGTCAGTTACTATATTGTAGTTATTATGGTTAGTTCATGGAAATCTGATAATGGACCGGTGCTGAGATTTGAGGTATGGTTCTGATCCTTTTCCTTTTTAAAATATTTTGCATTTTGTATCGTGTATTCATGGTTATACACTTTGACTGTAGACCCTTCTTATGACAACATTAGTTTTCTACTTAATTAGGATGCCTTGAGATTCTAGGTTGACTACCTTAAGTTGTTTCCTTTGATTTAGCCTTATATACTTATATGTTTATAATTATATCCCAGCTATGATATTACCGTGTATCCCTCTCTTCCCTTTTTATTCATTTTCAATATGTATTCCTTGGCCTTCTGTACTACTATATATCATTGTTTCACTATTTAATTGTGCATTTTTCGATGATATACGGTATAGTACCTTAGTTCCTACATACTGCTAGATAGAATAGTTCAACCTTACTACCTCTCTAGTTTTGTTTTGTTAGCTTCATGAATAGTTGTCTGTAGTCATAATCTTTCTTTGTATGTTATTTATATTTGGAATATCTGAGGAGCTAAGCCAATTTTTTATACTGAGTACCACCTGTTTGGCCTCATACTACACTTCTGCAGTCTGTAGATTATAGTACGAGTTCTGTCAATTCTGGTGTGCATAGTGTAGAGCAGTTTTTGATCAAATATTTGTGGTGATATCATGGTGTTCGGAGTATTACTACTCTCCCTCATATGGAGTAGACTGATCTCTATATTAAATTTAGAGACGGGTTGGACATGTATATTAATTTACTACTTTATTTTGTATTTCTATTATATTTGAAGCTCTTGTACTAACTTCACTAGGTTTTGGAACCGTTATATATACATATTATCCCCTGTACATATTTATTCCTCATTTCCTCCCATTTCATTAGATATTCCATTACTAACGGTTCCAAACGATGGTCTACCTACTTACTGGTGTGTTATAGTAGGTGGCCATAACCTAAGAAATTTTTTCATAACACATTACTCCCTTTTAGTGTCAATGAGTACATAAACACTTTGAAGAAAAGTTTACAAAAGTTTTTTCTTGCCTTAAAAAGAGTCCAAAAAATCAAATCAAAGCTTTTCGCTTTCATAACTCTTCTGAATGAGCCAAATCAAATTTCTTGCCTTAAAAAGAGTCTAGAAAATGAAACAAAGCTTTTCACTTTCATATCTCTTCCAAATGAGCCAAATCTAATCGATTACATACTTTTATAAGAAAATTAAATTATATATACCCATATTTCTATACTCTATTCTCAGGTCCAAAAGTCAACCCCAAAATCAACTGCAAGTCCTAAAAGGAAAAAAATGAATTTTATTTGAAATTGTTATGCATAGAGTAAAGAATTAAAATAAGAAATGTTACTAAAAATAGAGCTTAAATCAACCTTCAAATTATCAATGTATGATCTCTTAAATCTTGGCTCAAAAGCTTAATTTTCATATTTATATGCAATTTAAAATGATGAAATAATTGATAATTTAGTAAATTGATGCTAAAATATGTATTTGCTCAAATCATATAGACCATATCTTTTAAAACCACACATATATATACACACACACACATATGTATACATATCATGATCCAAAACTTGATCATGAATATCACTATAACACACACACCCGTATGTAAACCAAAACCCTCACCTACACATAAGTTAAACAAGAAAATAAGCCAAAGAAGTAAAAACAATGATTAAACTCAAACTAAATCCTATCACCACTGATAAAGCAATATGAAAGATAACAATCATCCAAATAGAACCTAGTAGTCACAAGGTACAAGTCTCTCAAAATAATGAAAAAGGAATACATCAGAAAGTCTTTAGTATCTCGAAACATGAGAATATAGAAAAAAAGAAACTGAAGGAAGCCGACAGGCAATAAAATCAATCAACCACTATCACTAAATCTCAAGGAGTACTCGAACATGGACTCAAACTCAACATCTAGGACCAATAGGCTCCACATTTGAAGATAAAGTGCATAAATAAACAATCATAAGTATCAAACTATATGTACTCAAAAAGATCCTCAACTGACTCTAATCCTAAGTGTTGGCGAGTACCGTCTAAACTACTATTACAACTGTAATCCTTAAATCACCCACTAATATAAAGTTCACACATAAACTAGTAGATAGAAACAATACTAGGGAAACTAACACTATCCAAGACCACAATTTCCTCAATCCATAACAATCAATAATTCACCAATCAAAGTAAACAAGAATAAAAAAAAATAATCAAATGAACATAATGAGATGAATGCAATATGATGTAATGTATTCTACAATATACACTTACTGCCCTGTATAGCTAGTTAGGACTCCTGGGGGACTTTCAAGTTCTATATACCTACCGTAACAGTTTCCCATCAAGCATGCAAATCATGAATCTGCATAGGATCACTTCCCTTCGAGCCACCTAGAATTATTTACTGTTGATCATGTAAGGCAAAATTGGTAAAATCCATTTGAAACACTTTTCCATTAGGCATGCAAGTAATTTCAATAAACATTCACCCATAACACTTTTCCATTGGGCATGTAAGCTTTTTTAAATAAACATTCTCAAATATCGCTTTCATAGTAACATGATATGAATATGAGTAAGTATGAATGAATCAAAATGATAGGGGAAAACACAAGTATCTCAAATTCGGGCATAGAATGCCAAACTCAACTCAACAATGATGGTTATCAAACCAAAAATCTTCAATCTAATTCAATTAATTCATCTCTCTCTCACATAGGAATGTAACATTTATCAACACCTATCAAGTTTGATAAAATCACTAATCCACTTTTAACACTATCGTCCGATAATTAAGAATAGAAGAAACAACAAAAATAAGTCAATAATTCTAATTTTATACCTTTGATACATCAATGACCGTGTAGATGCTCTTCATCTAATATATACATTATCCCATTCTTTATTATTCCCTATACAAGTGACTAATATTAACACGTTTCAAAAAAGTAATAACTTGCCTTGGTGAAGACTTGAAAAGTTAATCCAAAGTTTTTTCTTTCCATATAGCCTCTAAATGATCCCAATCTAGTCAAATATAGATTCTACATAAGAATACATATCATATACACTCATATTAGTATATTTATATTCTAAGTCCATAAGTCAACTCAAAATTCACTTCCAAGACCCCAAAGGTAAAATAAAATTTTTATTGAATGTCACATTACTTATAAATCAGTGAGTTCAAATATGAAATTTAATAAAAAATAGAGTTATAATCGACCTTAAATTATCAATTTGTCACTCTTTAACTTTACCCAAAGACTCCTAAATTTCCAAGTTGAAATCCAAATATTTAAAGATGAATGGATGAAAAAAATCATTAAAATTTGTTAAAATATTAGTTTAGAAACTTATCCTAGATGGAGATACAAAAATTCACCTATTGAATCACCTAAAAATGAGTTTTGAGGCTATAAAATCGAGTTACCAAATCTTATTTTGAAAGAGACATTAAAAATATGCACAAGCCTGATGCTTGATGTTCCGGCTTTTGACAAAATATTTTTCATATTTTTCTTAAGAAAATTGTCTGTTTCAAGCAACTAAAGTTGTATTTAATAGTGGATTTGAGTGATTTCAGGTTAAGGAGTTAGCTGAAGGAGAAAATTTAGGATAATAGCAGAAAAGAGCCACTGATGGTCAAAATGGTGGACCTTCAGTCTTGCAATGGACCATCAGGAGCATTTTCAGAGCTAAACAGAATGTTCCAAGTGGAAGACCTATGCGACGGTTCAAGTGGCGGACCATTAAGTTTAGGGTGGATCGCCAACTTAGCTGTCAACTTTAATCAGAATACAGGATTTCAGAGGACTATGTGATAGACCATCAGACTATCGATGGTCTATCAAGGTAGACATTAGGATTAAATAGAACCTAACATCCTGGAGCACTCAACGACGGCCTATGTGATGGACCATCAGGCTTCCAATGGACCGTTAGTTAGACCGTCAACTTGGATGCGACATTTATCGAGTTTAAATTTTAAATCTTCTAAAATCGAGAGCATATACCCAATAAGGGTTTTATTGAAAGAGATTCAGAATCTTATAGATTATTATCTTAGTTTTCCATCTTTGAAACTTTCGGTAACATAGAAGTTTTTGAATGAAACAACATTTGTGGATCTAATTATTCCATTGCTATTGAAGATTGAAGAATTAATTCTTGTAACTTATGTAAGTGAACTTTTACTTTATTTATGAATAATACAAGTATGCTTTCTCTTTCTTCTATGGGGATGAGTAGCTAAGCTCCTATAACTAGGGTTATGGGAGCCTTGATGTGAACAACTAGTATGGGTTGTGATTCCAATTGAGTTTCTGTAGATAATTGATGTTGTATATATCCTTCTTCACTTTAATGACTTTTCTTGGTTTCAAACTTGAAAGGTGAGCCCAAGAACATCATTTGTTTAATGGAAAAGAGTTTGTTGGGAAAAGAAAGGGTTTACATAAAATCTTGAGGCCTAAACCTTTCGATTAATGGAAAATGCCTTAACAAGACTGGCTTACATGAGAAAATGGTTGAATAATTGATACATTCTTTAAGTTTGAGAGAATAAAAAAATAAAACCATCCATTAAGGTTAAGAAACTAATGGGTGAAGAATAGACTTCAGCTACCCTTGCAATTAAAGTTATAGATTGGAACTCAAAAGTGATTCACAACCCTAACTTCTTAAGCATCTTGGTAACCATAACTCTAGTTTGTTTAATATCATTTAATTACTACTTGCAGAAAGAATCATTAATTGGAATAACTCTATTACTATTATTTAAAGTACAATTCATAAATCAAAACCCTTTTTATCCAGGAACTTTTGATCAACAGTCTAATAACAATCACAATACTTAGTGAACATGGTATTCCCTATGGGATTTGACACCCAACCTAGTTGGGTTCTATATTTGACAACGACCGCTTGCTCTCTCAAAAGAGAGGCGTAACTTGGGTGTATCAAATTTTGGCATCGTTACCAGGGAATACGATTGTCAATTAAATTTATGTTTGGTAATTGACCTTTGGTAAAGTTTCCCAAATTTTACTTTTGTTTGTTGTTTTTTTCTATGTAGGGTAGTTATTATGTATGCCAAGTACACAGGTATTGGGTGCACTATTATTACTAGTACATCTGAAATCGTAGTTAATTGGCAGAATGGAAGACTCCAAAGATGTTGAAAAACTAGCCGCTCTGGCTAGAGCTCAACTTAATTAGTAGAATGATGGCCAGTTGGCATGTCATCCTAATCATGACGATGAGGATGATGTTTTGTTATATCCTGTTAACCCAAGGCGTGTAGAGAATATGGTTGCACCATTAAATTGGAATGTCAATAGATTTCATTCCTTTAGAGTGAAGTAAGATCGACAACCAATACAGTTTGATCTGAATAATAAAGAAGATGGAATGGATGGAGCAAGTGCAACTGGAGATATTATTCCTCTACCTCTAGCACCCAAATCTAAATTTAATATTACTAGTATAATGATTTAACTCCTTCATCCTAAGGGGTTGTTTGATGGTCTTCCAGGAGATGATCCAAACATAAATTTGGTGAACTTTGTCACCATCTGCAAGTATTTTGATAACCCAGGAGTGGGCCAAAATGTCATTAACATGCATTTGTTTCCTTTGTCTGTATCTTGAAAGGTGAAACTGTGGCTCAATAGGCTGACTGCTGACTCTATCATGAACTGGAGGCAGCTGAAAGAGGCTTTCCTAGAAAGGTTCTTTCCACCTTTAAGGAGGGTACAGTTAAAAGATAAGATCAGTAACTTTTGGCAGCTTTCCACTGAACCTCTTTTTGAGACCTAGGAGAGGTTGCAAAAGAAGCTGAAGCAGTTCCCTGATCATAATATGTTGGATATTCATTTTATTGAGACTCTTTATAGGGCTTTAAACTCTATTACAAAGCCATTTATGGATAATATGTTGGAAGATCATTTGTGGATCTCATTTGTTCAGAGGCTTTGGAGATGCTTGATTGGATGAACAAACAAAGTAGAGCTTGGCATACCAGGGATTCTTTGGTAGTAAGCCCTACTGTGCCTGGTGGTATGACTACAGAGAAAAGCAAAAAAGAGGAGGAATATGACCAGGACATGGCACACTTGAAGATACATATAGATTTTTGGACTATGGAAAATCAGAGAAGGTAAGAGTTGTTGCATCTCAAGGTAGAGCTGACTCTAATTTGGAAAAAGAGGCGAACTATCTAAATAATCAAGGAGGTTTTTGAGGCAATATCCAAGGAAATCAAGGTAGGAACTATTACGACAAGACTGGCTACAAGGATAAGAATCAAGGAAATTGGAAGAACAAAAATGATAGGAGTGGACTATATGTACCTCCTGGAAGCCGAGATAATGCGGAAACTAGCTCTAGCATGTATCCATAGCGGACATGATGGAGAAATTATTAAAGGGAGTTGAGTCTACCAACTCTAGGGTGACTACTATGAAGAGTGATTTGTCTTCCATGAGTCAGCTGGTAAACTCACACTTTACTTCTATCAAATAGTTAGTGTAGTAAATGAGTCAACTCTCAGTAGCATTGAATCATAGAAAGAGCGAAACTTTGCCAAGTGATATAGTTTAAAATCCTTGAAATGATGGCTCTTGCATGGCAATTACCACACGGAGTGGACCTTCTGTGGAAAAAGCTGTGAATAAAGAGGTGATCAAAGAGGATGTTGAGCATGAATAAAGTAATCCAGTAGAGTCTGAGAAACTAGATGGCATTGATATTCCTTCTACTAATCAGCAGGTTGATGAGTTAGAAAAAGAGACAGACAGGGAAGAGGAAGCAGTGGTGACTATACTCCCAAAACCACCACCTCTCTTTCCTCATATATTGAAGAAGAAGGCTGACGATACAAATTTTAGTAAATTTATGGCAATGTTGAAGCAGCTGACAGTGAATGTGCCTTTGGTGGAGGCAGTTGAGTAGATGCCAGGATATGCTAAATTTATGAAGGACCTTGTGACGAAGAAGAGAGTAGTAAGCTACAAACCGGTGGATGATCTCCATCATTGTAGCACTATTTTTTCAAGATCCTTGGTGCAAAAGAAGGTAGACCTAGGAGAATTTACCATCCCTTGTAGGATTGGGTCTCTAGATTTTTCTAAGGCCTTAAGGAGATGAGTGTGTTCTCTATTGTTGATGTTTATTATGAAGATGAGCAAGAAGTACCCATAGAGGAGAAAATTTTTTTGTTGAGCCCTTATTTGTAGTTTTAATGAATTTTGATAATAAGGGCATTAAAGAATATGAGGAGACTATTTGTAATTTGACGGGAATAAGATCATATTCTTCTTCTCCCAGGAAGCTTGATCTAGATCTCAAAAATTTCCCAACACCACCAGCTAAGCCATCTATTGAGAATGCACTGATGTTAGAGTTAAAAAAATGTCTAGATGATATTTGATATGTGTTTCTAGGTAGTGGAAACACTTTACTTGTCATCATTGCGGCTGATTTGGGTGAGAAATAGGTGGAGGAACTTATTTCTATGCTTCAAAGATAAAAAAAAGGCGATAGGATGGACGATCACAGATATTATTGGCATCCCTCCTGGTATTTGAACTCATAAAATTCAGTTAGAGGACGGCACACCAACAATTGAGCACTAACACCGAGTTAACCCACCTATGAAAGAGGTCGTTATAAAGGAAATAATCAAATGGCTTGATGCAGGAGTTGTGTATCCTATTTCTGATAGTAAGTGGGTAAGCCCTATACAATGTGTGCCCAAAAGAAGAGGAATAACTATTGTAGAAAATGAGAAGAATGAGTTGATACCACTCAGACCTGTCACTGGGTGGTGAGTTTGCATGGATTATCGAAAACTCAACTTATGGATGTTGGAGGACCACTTCCCAATTCCTTTTATGGATCAAATACTTTATCGGTTGGTGGGAAAAGGTTGGTATTATTTTTGGATAGGTATTCTGGTTATTATCAA
The DNA here is from genome assembly GCF_002878395.1 of Capsicum annuum. Taxonomy (NCBI): domain Eukaryota; kingdom Viridiplantae; phylum Streptophyta; class Magnoliopsida; order Solanales; family Solanaceae; genus Capsicum; species Capsicum annuum. The sequence continues at coordinate 76,947,058 of NC_061121.1, forward strand.
ATATCTATAGCCCTAGAGGACCAGGAAAAAATTACATTCACGTGCTCGTATGGCATATTTGCTTTTGAAAGAATATCAATTGGATTGTGTAATGAACCCGCTACTATTCAACGGTGTGTGATATCTATATTTTTGGATATGGTTGAAGCCACCTAGGAGGTGTTTATGGATGACTTCTCAGTCGTAGGTGATTCTTTTGAACTGTGTTTGATGAATTTGAGTAGAGCCTTGCATCTGTTTAAGGAGTTCAAGCTAGTGCTTAATTGGGAGAAATCCCACTTCATGGTGATGGAGGGCATTGTTCTCAAACACAAAATTTCAGAAAAGGGGATAGAGGTCTATTAAGCTAAGGTCCAGGTTATTGAGAAGATACTACCTCCCATTTTAGGGAAAAGATAACGTAGTTTCCTTGGTCATGCCGGCTTCTATCAGAGGTTTATAAAGGACTTCTCAAAGATTGCAAACCCACTTTGCAAACTTTTGGAGAAGAAATCTAAGTTCTTCTTTGATGATGGTTGCTTGAAGGTATTTGAATACCAAAAAGGGAAGCTAGTTGATGCCCTTATAATTTTTGCACTGGATTGGTCAAAACTATTTAAGATCATGTGTGATGCAAGTGGTGTTAACCTTGGAGCTATGCCGGGACAAAAGGACAAATTGTTTCATCCGATCAATTAAGGTTGATTAGATGGGTGCTGCTGCTCAAGCATTTAACGTTGAAGTCAAAGATAGAAAGGGTTGCAAAAACCTAGTTGATGACCATCTATCTAGGTTGGAAGGGAAGCAAGCAGTTGTAGATGAATTTGAAATCAATGATGCATTTTTGGACGAAGAAATCTTGGCTATTGTTATGGACAAAATACCTTGGTATGCTGATTTTGTAAACTATGTGGTGAGTGAGGTGATTCTAGAGAATCTTCTATTTTATCAAAGAACGAAGTTTCTCCATGATGTGACACATTACTTCTATGATGAGTTATATTTTTTTCGACGCTATGCTGACAATATCATAAGGAAATGTCTTCCAGAAGTAGATATGTTGAGTATCTTAGAAGCATGTCATGCTTCCCCAGTTGCAGGTCACCATGCCGGTGAACTTACTACTAAAAAGGTGCTACAAAGCAGTTACTTTTGGCTGACTTTTTTCGAAGATGCTTATGAGTTTGTGAGAATATGTGACCAATGTCAGAGGCAGGGGTCAATCTCCAAGCGCCATGAAATGCCTTTGACAAAAATGATAGAGGTTGAATTATCCGATGTCTGGGGTATCGACTTCATGGGGAATTTTGTGAGATCATATGAGATAAAATACATTCTAATTGTTGTTGACTATGTCTCAAAATAGGTTAAAGCCATTGCTTTGGCTGACAACGAAGGAAAGAGAGTAGTCGCGTTCCTTAAAGGAACATTTTCTCTCAATTTGGGTTGCCACACACCATTATAAGCGATGGTGGAGCTCACTTTTGCAATCGTGTGTTTTGGGTTGCCTTAACAAAGTATGGTGTTAAGCAACACAAGGTAGCAACTCCATACAACCCACAAACTAGTAGGCAAGTGGAGATTTCGAATAGAGAGATCAAATCCATACTTGGTAAAATGGTCAATGCTAGCAGACAGGATTTGTCTGGGAAGCTTGATGACGCCTTATGGGCATACAAAATATTTTTCAAGACACCAATTGGTATGTCACCATACCCGTTGGTTTACGGTAAGGCATCTCATTTTCCAGTTGAATTGGAGCATAAGGTACTGTGGCCACTTAAGAGGCTGAATTTGAACTGGAATGAGGCAGCGCAGTTGAAATTAGGGCAGCTGAATGAGATGGATGAGTTCCAATGCGGTGCATATGAAAGAGCTGATCTTTACAAGGAGAAGATGAGAAAGTACCATGATCAGAGAATTGCAAAAATATATTTGCAAAAAGGTGATTGGGTGTTTCTCTTCAACTCCAGACTGAAGTTGTTACCAAGTAAGCTTAAATTAAAATGGTCGGGTCCATTCCAAGTTAATCAAGTCTACTTCGCTGGAGTAGCTGAACTTGCAAATGAAGACGGAAGTGTCTTCAAAGTGAATGGGCAGAAAGTAAAGTTGTATATCAGTCCAATGGACTCAATAAAATTCATGGCTACTATCTATCTCAATGAAGTCTGGGTAATCGAGATAACTGCATCGTGCCGGGATAGTAAATCAGGAGCTAGTGGGAGGCAGCCCACTAAGTGTTGTTATAATTGTAATCAAAGTTTATTTGTTTTTTTGTGCAATCTATTGTGTTTGTGGAGTGTGCAAGACTGAAATTTCTGAAAGAGAAGAATTTTTACAGTTGATGGGTGGTCGACGGGATTACTGACGGACCATCAACAAACTGATGGACCATCGAAAGAACCATCAACTTGAAGTTGAGATTCTGAGTTTATGGAATGGATTGATAGACTACTTGATGGAATGTCGCATCATTGATGGACTATCGGAGTAACCATCGCAATAAATTTGAGTGGTCCAGCTTCTGGTAAGCTTTAACAGCCAACCTGGCAGAACGTCAAGAGTCGGACGGATCATCAGGTCAATCGTCATATTAACCCAAATTTTAGGTTATGTTGGATTAATTCGGAAGTTTAATTAGAATGCCCATATTCGACCCACATGCCTTTAAAGAGATAAAATAGGGTTGTTATATACGTTGTAACCTCTTCAAATTCTACAACTATATAAATCCCTCTGGATTCAAGAGTTATTCCCTGTAGGATTCCCTATCTTCTTTCTTATCCCCTATTTAAACAAGTCCCTTCCCCTCTTTTCTCCTCATTACTACAAAAGAAGAAATCACAGGCTAAAGTATTATGTATTTTTTCTTTCTAAACTGTATGCAACTAGAGTGAAACTTCGACATCATCAAGGCATCATGGCACGATAAATCACATTGATTAGAGGTGATGGTTGGGCAAGAGGTAAAGGTTAACCTTCTAAGAGTGATGAGGCACCATCATTAAACACTCATCAAAGGGAATGAACACTTCCTACACACTCCCAGTCAGAAGAGGAGAGTGACAACAACACCAACAGTATAAACTTGAGCCCCGATGAGGAAATCATAGTCACATCTCACACAAACCCAGTTGAGGCCAAACTTGAGGATACCAATATAGAGGCACAAACTAAAGCAAACGATATGGAAACTGATACTGAAGATGCCAACTTGATCAGACGTAAGGATCCTCAAATTAGATAGGCAGTCAGATGGCAATTCAATGGAGGAAGGGAAAAATTTTATGATGGGTTGGCACACTAATAGTGAGTAGGATAATCAAAAGGCCATTTTCTAAGGAGTATAAGATTGTAGTGATGAAGTTACACAAATATCCTGAGTTAGAGCATCATTTTAATGATTACAAATTAGCATGGATAAGAAAGCCCTATGGATCATATAAGCTATATCTGGTAGGGGAATTTTTTGCTAACTATTTGGTATTGGTAGAAAAAGATATTCCAAAGGTCTCAAAGATTTTTGATCTGCCTAATAGGGAGTCAGTACCAGTCTGAGGAGTTACTATTGACATATCAGCCCGAACCATCAGCAGGATATTGTTTGGTCCAGACTATGAGCCTCACCTACTATTCCAGAACTCGAGTACCGACTGCGTAATTCATCTACCCAAAGATCCTAGTTGGGTGTGGTGTTGACTAATGAGAGTAATCCTTCCTGGGCAACAAACCTATATGAGCGCATAGCAAAGTCTTCCCTCAGCTTTAGAGCTAAATTTTTGTGGGCTGTGGTTTGATTGAGACTTATGCCAACTGGATGTGATGTTAATCTGGATATTCACCAGAATGTACTTATTTCTAGTTTTATTTTAGGATTGAAGATTGATTTAGGTCAAATTATTAACGATAAGCTATTTGTGACAACACATAAGTTGGCCAGCGCTCTACCATTTCATTGGTTAATCACGAAATTATATAGGTAGATAGGTGTGCCTCCGATTCATGGGGTGGATAATGAGGTCCATACGATACATAGGCAGGACATTGAGAAGTCCAAAGATGACTCAAAGTTTGACATGAGGGTCACCAAACCTCTAGCCTATCAAACTCAATCAGCACCAGCCCTAAAAACTTTAGAGATTCTAATAGGTATGTTGTTGCCGATTACCTCTTACGTATTAGCTGATTATGTGCCATCAAGTACATCCAAAGGGTTAGAATCTACACCACCAATAGGTGGGGTAGAATTTGTAGAATATAGGTTGACACAGGAAAACTTCACTAAGTCTGTGAAATTGCAAAAGAAATTCAAGAAGCATCTTAACACTTGGGCTGCAGAATTCATGCCTTTTGTTCATAGAATTGTAGCTGAGGTAATCCATCTATTCCAAGACATTCAGATGAGGATGGATCACATGAAGGAGAGAATTAACAAAATATTGGATTTATTGTCCATTCTAAACTTAGCAAGGTTCATGGTAGAGTTTAAGAAAGAACAAACTGACATTGAAGTGTTGAAGAGCAGGCAGCCACAACAACCCACTTTTGATACAGCCCTGGTAATGAGTGATGAAGATGAGGGAATTATTGACCTAATAGAAGACCATTGAAAGACAAGAAAAAACACCAGGTAGATGAACATATAGAACAAAAAGCTGAAAAGAGAAGAAGAAGAGACGCTATGACACCCGAGGAGCGAGAAAATCATGATATAAAGAAAGCTAAGAGAAGTTTAAGACAAGATAAAGAGACAATAAGAGAGTAGAATATGAAGCAGTTGGAGTGTCTACCAGTTCAGCCCCAGTCAGGGGGCCGACTTCAGACCCAGTCCGGGATCTGGTTCCTCCAATTCTGAAGGGTGAGTTTATGAGCACCCCTACCATCATGGGGGTCAATGTCATAATAGGTGAGGATGCAGGTTCCTTACCATACTTCATAGATGCCTCAGATGAATATGAGGAAATACAAGTATACCCACTCCTTTGTACTTTTATTTGATACGTTGAGGACAATGCGTATATTTTTTGAGGGGGGTGGTGTACTTGTAACATGGTGGGTTGTGTTGCTGATATTATTTTCGTCCCATGTGATATCAATGAGAATCGACATGTCTAGGATTATGTTTAAGTTTTCCTTTGTTCTTTACTAGGATTAACTTAAGGTTTGCATCATTCGTTTCTTAAATCCTATTTTGATGTTAATTTTGTTCCATTAAATAAAAGTGTTGTTTATGTTAGCAACTTGTTGTGAATATGGATGATGAATAATGTTGGAATTAAGCTATGACTATGTCTGTATGACTGTTTACTTTTGTCTTCTAGTATATGTGATAAACTATTAGTGAATCTGTAGTTGGTAGTAACTTGTAACATATGCATGACATGTGATGTAAGTCTTAAAAATAGTAGAATGAGTTTGACTCAGTTGCCTGTGTGTGCGAGTATTTGTATTAGTTCTTACATAGTGTAGTACCTAGAAATTTCCTGGTTCAATTGATATTGTGTTGTAGTTGATGAAATAAGAAATGATAGCAGGCTGTCTTGTACTTTTATTCCACTTAGACAAAATAATTAACCCCACCAAAAAGAATTTCCCATTTTTAAACCCTTCTTTGAGGCTATGTTAATTTTTCTTCATCACCAATCACTCTAGTTAACTTTTGTTAAGGTGTTAACACCTAGCTCTGGCCCTGTCCCAATAGTGGGCATTGTAAACCTAAAATTAGGCAAACACCTATGTTGAGGATGGATATTGTCAAGTTGTTAGTTGTCTAAGAGAAAGTTGGTTTGGAGTGTGGTCTAGAGCATCTAAACCTAGTCTACTCAAGATGCTATGCATCTTGACCGATTACATCAGCATAAGTAGAGGGTGGATGATGCTTGTGTGTATATATATAAAAAAAGGGTTGCTATGGTTAAGTGTAAATGAATGAGAAAAGGGTGAATAAGCTAGTTCAGAAATGGACTTGGTAGGTAGAACACAAGGGAAAAGAGAGTTAAATCGTAGTGTTAAGTCACTTTTCCAAAAAGTCCTTCGTCACCTAGCCCCGAAGCCTCATTACACGCCTAAGAAATACTTGCTTGATCTTGGTGAATTACTTATAAGGGAGTGTTAGATGATAAGGGCAATCCTATGGGTATGTGTACTATGTTTGTAAGTTTTTCGATGAGCGTGAGAGTTTTGATTTGTATCCACAAAATATAATGAGTGGTGGATTTCCTTGACTGTAAGGGCAACCTTAGTTACACTTAATTTGGCTGATCTCTATAGATTCTGGTATCCATTTATGTATATGCACTCATTTTGAAATAATGCCAGTTATGGATCCTGATATGTTGAGCCATATAATTAGGATGAAAAGTGAATGGTTGTGTGAAAACTAGTTCAGTAAGTTGAATGTCTGTCATATTATTGTTCATATTTATAATGTGGTGCTGAGTTGCTTGAGGACAAGCAATTATCTTAAGTTGATGGTGTTGATGTTCCATCTTTTGACGAAATATTTTGCATTTTTTCTCAGTAAAATTGTGTGTTTTTAAGAAACTAAAGATGTATTTAATAGTGGATTTGAGTGATTTCAGGTTAATAAGTTAGCTGAAGGAGAAAACTCAGGAAAATAGCAGAAAAGAGTCACCGACTGTCAAAATACGAGACCTTCAGTCATGCAACGGACCACTGGGAGCACCATCAGAGCTAAATAGAATGTTCCAAGTGGAAGACCCATGCAACGGTCCAAGTGGTGGACCATCAAGTTTCCGGCGGACTGCCAAATTGACATACAAGCTTAATTAGAATGTAGGATTTTACAAGTCTTAGCAACAGACTATGTGATGGACCGTCCGACTATCGATTGTCCGGTAAGGAAACCGTCATGATTAAATAGAACCTGACATCCTGGAGCACATAGCGACGGCCCACATGATGGAATGCCAGGCTTTCGACGGGCCATCAACTTGGATGCGACATTTTCTAAGTTTAAATTTTAAATCATCTAAACCTTGGAGCATATAAATACCCAGTTAGGGTTTTATTTAAAGGGATTCTAAATCTTGGAGATTGTTATCTTAGTTTTTCATCTTTGAAACTCTCTTTAACGTAGAAATTGGTGAATCAAACTACAATTGTGGATCTAATTATTCCATTTCTATTAAAGATTCAAGAATTAGTTATTGTAACTTTTGTAAGTGAACTCTAACTTTATTAATGAATAATACCAGTATTCTTTCTCTTTATTCAATGGGGATGATTGGCTAAGCTCCCATAACTAGGGTTATGAGAGCCTTGATGTTAACAGATGGTATGGGTTATGATTCCAATTGCGTTTTTGTACGTAATTGATGTTGAAAAAATTTTTCTTCACTTTAATGACTTTTCTTGGTTGCAAACTTGAAAACTGAGCCGAAGAACATCACTTCTTCGTATGGAAAAGTGTTTGTTGGGAAAAGAAAGAGTTTACATGGAATCTTGAGGCCTAAACCTTTAGATTAATGGAAAATGCCTTAACAAGATTGACTTAAATGTGAAAATGGTTGAATAATCGATACATTCTTTAAGTTTGAGAGAATTAAAGAATAAACCATCCATTTAGGTTAAGAAACTAATGGGTGAAAAATAGAATTCAGCTACTCTTGTAATTGAAGTTATAGATTGGAACTCAAAAGTGATTCACAACCCTAAATTCTTAAGCATCTTGGTAACCATAACTCTAGTTTGCTTAATATTATTAAATTACTACTTGCAAAAAGAATCATTAATTGGAATAAGTCTGTTACAATTATTTAGAATACAATTCATAAATCAAAACCCCTTTTATCTAGGAACCTTTGATCAACAGTCTAATAACAATCACATTACTTAGTGAACATGGTATTCCATGTGGGATTCAACACCCAACCTAGTTGGGTTCCATATTTGACAACGACCGCTTACTCTCTCATAAGAGAGGTGTGATTTGGGTGTATCAATGATCTTTGAAAACATTAAAGAGAATGTCACGATCGTAATCGACCCAACTTCATTCCATTACAAATGTAATGGTTCTCTCTCATTCGTATATACCATTTTCTCCATACCTGACATAACTTTTTCCCCCCTTTATGGCCGTAATTGAATACCATACGATTTCATTGAAGTAGGCGATTAATAGTCATGGTCGTAATGGAGGGATTGTGAATGTCAAAGATAAAGTAGTTGCACAAGTTGATAACAACTCAATCTATACTAAATTCCCTAAATGGAACCTAGAAAATGAATTTGGAACCTCTTGAACACAATTCAACTATGCTACTTAAAATCGATGTGTCAAACTAAATGAAATTGTTAAATTTTTGGAGGGAGATCATCATCAATGGATGTTGACCAAATACATCTCTAGGTCTTAATACTACAACTTCCCATCCAACTACTCAAAATAAATTTAAATGCTTCAGCACCTAAACCAATAGTGCTACTAACCCAAAAAAGACATTTCAGAGCTAACAGTACTAAAGAGTTCCCATAAGACCTATGGATCTCTAATTGTTGATCAAAGTCAACATTAACAACCTCTAACTTACTTTAAAATCTTACCACCATTTTCACGGACCACAAATTCCATAATTCAACTACGGGGAGGGATAAATAATCAAAATATGCAAAAATTTAAAAATCAATGTGAGGATTGTTACATCATCCACCACTATGAACATGCTCATCCTCCAACATAAAAGGATGGGATGTACCTAAACAATAAAAAAGATAAGGATATATACTCCACATGCCTAACTTTATCTCCCATTTAGCCTTGGGTGATGCTTCCTTTTTACTTTCACTGAAGTTATATCATTTGATCTCCAACTTTCCAGTCTAACTATGATAAATGGATCTAGGCTACTCCTCAAATATCAAATTATGATCCAAAAGTACTTTGAATCATTGCTAGTTGACTCAAACCTATTCTAAAAGAGTTGAGGTATTTTGAATTTTTTGTTCACAAGAAGAAAGTAAGGGAAAATGTCTAAAATTATTTCTATATTAAACTTTATACATTTAGAATTTTGAATTGAATTTCCTTAGAAAGAATATCTTTTATCTCATGTTAACCTGCTCTAGTACCCTTACAAAACTTTTGTTATTAGGTTTGCCTAAGACTTCACATGATTTTAGCGATTCAGATGGAATCATCAAATGATAAAAGTTTTGGATAAGAATCTACAACAGACTAGAACACCCTTATTAATGATTCATTACTCTGATAGCATCTAGGATTTCTCAAACAATGTGATATCTCACTCATAGTAAATCCTTAACCCTTTTCCTGTTACTAAGACTACAAAATGTTTTTATGAATTAGGATCAATACTTGGTATATAAGTAGTGATTTTAAATCCTCAAATCCCTTAAGTCCCACTGAATCACATAAGCACCATCCGAATGATACTTTTTTAATAATAAAATATAAAACCTGGATGCATAGCTAAAAGACTATAAGTAAATCTATCACAACCCAAAATTGAGCTATGATGGCAGCTACTACAATATCCTAGTAGGTAAGCAAACCCCTCTAGAAATATGTAGAAAAGTACCAACTAATAAGAGAATAAGGACAAGAAAATGATCAAGCCAATCATATACATAAATACAGAATATAAGGTCCCATAAGTAGCAGAAGGACATAATAAAATGCATATTCCAACCATTCCCACGACCTAGTGTCACTAGTCCACGTGAATGACATGTAAAAAATCTAAACATCAAAACCTCAACCCAAATCTGATATAATAGGCATCCAAACGAGTAGGGAGTTAATGAAAAAGACCTATAATAGGATATACATTAGTAAAAAGATGTAGAAATGTAGAATGAGTACCAAAATACAATATTCACTAGGTATTATTGGCTGACTATGATTAGAAGAATAATATTCAATATAAAGCATAAATTAAAAGTCTAAAGCTTGGAAAAAAGATACATTCACTAGTAATATCGTTACACAACTTATATAGGTGTAAGACATAAAATGATGGATGTAATGTCGTATGAAATAAGTGGTCAATGAATGTTGTATACATCTCATACAACATGTATAACTCATAAAATCAAGACCCACAGGGGACTTGAAATGCTCGCATAAAATGGCAAAACTAGAATTGGGACTAAATTAATCCCTTTCATCTTTTTAAACCCAAAAATCCAATTATGACATTACCATCCTCTTTTAAAGCAAAAAGCTATATTTTCCATCAATCCAGGCATGTATTATAAATATGTATGTATAAGTATGCATGTGCAAATGCAAGTAACCATATGATAACCAAAATATAGGCATAAAATTAAGAACTCATAATACACCAAAGAAAACCCACCATACTATACATTACAAAACCTAAATGGGACCCTGCCTGTCACTGTAGTAGACCTAAAGGCCCCACAATCCTGTAACATAAAGATAAATTATTTAGGATCAATATAATAATAAAACACTAGTGAAATATAGATTACAACAAAAGTATACCCCAAATCCAAGAATAGGATCCCTAGACTAATTCTAATACAAAACAGAAATGCTAAACAACAACTGAACAAATTAAGAAAGCTAGAAAAACTATGGTTCGAGCATGGACCCTACTCTACAACCTCGGCATTGACTAAATACAATAGAATTTCCTAAACATCATATCATTGAAAAATGTTATCCCATCACCAATAGGAAATTTATATCATATAGGATCCAACCAAGCTAAGTCTAAGACAGGGAAGGTCATAGCCTACCTGGAGGTATGGTGGTTGAGTCAGGATTTATTATAGAGATACCTTTCCTTTTCATATAGTTTTAGAATACTGCAATATTATAAAAAATATAATCTATACATTACTAAAAGTAAAATGATACCGCTATCAAAAATTTATATTTCGAGCAAAAAATTGGGTCAAAATAGACCCTTGAGGTACATAAAAGAATTAAAAAGTTGAACTAACAATTACATTTCTCATAGGACAAGAAATGAGTCCAAACTGGAGTGCCAAAAAGCCTAGAATATAAAAGAAATAAAGATCTAAAACATGCATTTTAACAAAAATTAAAGAAAGTAATTTTATGGGGCATCAATGAGAAATACAATGTGGGGTCCATAGAGACCTTACCATATTACAAAAATAAGAAAAATCCTCTAAGATTACCCTTGAAGCTCCCAAATTCAATAAAGAATTGATAAAAATGTTTGAAAGTTGAGTTTGGGACCTTTCATACTGTCCATAGGTCCGTAATTGTAGGAAGACTTATTGTGATCAAAGGACCCTAATGGTCCAAGCCCAAGAATCACAAAGAAAAACCTAGACCTGACCTGCTAGAGCCCTTAATCATGATTGTGATGCCTATTTAATCTAACTTTCATGATCATGGTAGATCTATCATGATTGTAGAGGGTAATTATACTCTATATCAGTTATTGAAAGACAAAAAATTTTCAAGGGTAAAGAGATGTAAGACCCCGTAAAATTCTTATCTTAGTTCAATTATTTTAGATTATTAAGGGGTCCTACACTTGGAAAATTCTATCTAAGTATTCAGACTTAGTTTTATTTTAGCCTTTGAAAGTTGGAAATTCTATTTTGCAACCTTTACGTCCATTAAATATTGATATTTGAGTTAATTCATGATCAGAATATCAATAGCTATTCCCGAACAAGTTTTAGATTTTTTGGACTTCATTTGAAGCAACTTTGGAATCCTAAACCACTGAATCAATGTGATATTGATGCATCACTTCGAATATCGCATTGATAAATGTTTTCTCTAACCTCCAGTGTCCAATTCCTGTGAAGCGACATGGATTCGACGCGGTGTATTTACTATCGCATTAATGCCAATGACGCGGCGCGTTGGCCTGCGCATTGATGGTTCAGTTTACAGTCATTAAAACGCTACATCCTTAGCGTTAATTAAGTCTTTTTCCTATGACCTTTATCCCCCATAACACAAAATTTATCCCTCTTTAAGCAAGTTATATTCATTCTTTCAAAAATTGCTCAAGAACAAAAAACCCTAGGTGAATTAAATTTAAATTGAAAGCTCAAGATTCCACCATTAACTTTCCAGAATATACCAATTAAGCTATGTGAAGTGTTCATCCAAGGGTTTTTTCCATCCTTGGATTCCAAGAAACTCTTTGAAAGTTCATATAGAATGATTTTATGATTTCCATGATTTGAATTAAAGTGTATTCATGATTTATTACAAGATTTGGGTAGAGTTGATTGATATGTGTGCTTTATCATGTGAATTCATGTTGAAACTTTTGAAATTGTGTAATTAGAATTGAATCATGATGCCTACATATTGTTTTAGTATTATATGCATATATTGTCCCCTACAAGTGTTTGATGAATTGTCCATATGAGTTGAATAGTGAAATTACATCTTGTTGGCATGTATGCAAGTGTTTGCTTGAATACCCAAATGAATGAATGATGACTAAGTAGTTAGTTACCATGTCTAAAGATTTTGCCATGTCTTTTAAGCTTATGCTATCGAGTCCTGGGGGTATTTAATACCCAAAAATTTAGCTGGTTGTCTAGAGCCATGGTCAGTCATAGAGTAGAATTAGTCATGTCTCGATCAGTAGAATTTAGTCAGTTATAGAACTTAGGAAAACTCAGTGAACTCAGAATCAGTCTAGCTCAGTTCAGTAAAATCATATTAACTCAGTTATACAGTACGATCAGTAACAGTTTAGTCTAACCTAGTATAGTTTAGAATTTATTCCAGTGTCTATTCAGTTGGGAGTAGGATTTAGTACCGAGTGAACTCAAGAAGGAGGACTCACCTATCAGTAGAGGGTGAAATCCTTAGAAGCAGTCCTTGCATTCCAGAACTACGTAGCCAGCCTAGGTTGAGAATAAACCTACCAATTAAGGGTTGATGAGGTGATCTACCTTCCAGTTGAGGGTACCACCGTTCTTGTTCAGAGTACCTGCTAGATAAGGGTGACTTAACACTTGTCCTTACCCTTGGCTTGGTATTGACACCCATCCAACTAGGGTTATAAGTTGGACCCCAAATCAGTTAGAAAAGGGTCATATCAGTTAGATGATTACTTCCCACAGTCTCAGTTTCTGATTTAATCTCAGTATAGAACTTAGTTCAATTTCACAGATTCAGGACTATCAGACACAGTAACTCAGCTTAGTATGGGATTTAGTATAGATCCACAAAATTAAGACCGTCAGATACAGTCATTTAATTTCCAGTATTTCAGTATCAGTATACTCAGATATTAGTTAATCAGTATTCAGATTTAGTATTAAGTATTATTACTATCTCAGTACAGTTTCCAAATTCATGCATGTACTCTCATTTAGTCATACTCATGATATTCAGTTAGTATTCTTCATGCATATGAACCCATGTATTTAATCCTACCTCACTGAGCATACAAGTACATTCTAGGTATTGACCCATACCTTTTTTTATGTTATGATGTCTTATATTATAGGTTCAGATGCACATGCTCTCAAGCATCCTTAGTAGTTCAGATTCTTAGCATACAGATTTAGTGGTAAGTACTCATAGCTCAAGGATGTGATTATTTATTTCAGCATTTCAATTTAATTTTAGTAGTCATACTTAGTTAGGGAAGGGGAGGTTCCCCATCAACTCCACAGTTCAGACAGTTTAGACGTTTTTCAGACTAGAGTATTTTCATATAAATGTTCAGTTTTCAGTATTGATATTCAGTTTTTTTGGTATTGTGAAACCATATCAAGTATTATTTATAGTATCTAACCTTATGGCATATTTTCTGCCTAATTTCTGCATATTTCAATATTATTGTGATTCAGTTATTATAGCAGGCACCAGTCATGGGTTAGCTTATGGTCCTTTGGGATTATGAGCACTTTCTAGCGTCATTGGTACATACTCTGGGAATTACAAGCATAGAATCAGAGACTAAGGTTCAATAGAGTCCCAGGAAGTCTAAAAGTTGTATCTAGTAGAGTCTTGTGCATAGGTGTGTTGCGCGCCATACTTATGTACAGGAGGCTACGATATATTTTAGGAAAAGTTTCTTTTCTTTTAGCATTCATGTTGTGTGAGTGAGCATAAGCTCTAGTTAAACTTTTATTCTAATCTTTTTTCTTCCGTTTACAGAAATATGCCTCCAAAGAGGACTAAGGGAAGAGAAATAGTAGACCAGCCAGAACCCCAGCCCGTCCAGCCAGATCTATTGGATGTACAAATATCGCATGCTGAGTTCAGAGTAGAATTCACCACCCTAGCTTTTTCTGTGGTAGAATAGAATGAATGCTCAACTATCATTCCATCCAACCCAGTGGCCAATATTTCTACTACAAGGATTCAGGACTTCACTCTAATGAATCCTCTATCATTTACCAGGTCTAAGTCACAGGAATTTCTTTATCAGGTGCAGAAGGTTAATAATATAATAGGGATGACCTCTTTTGAGAGTTCTGAGTTTCCTGTATATCAGTTGCAGTATATGGTATACTAATGGTTTAAATAGTGAAAAGCAAAAGGGACCGCAGATGCAGGATCCATAGAGTGGGAAGAGTTTGCCACTGTATTTCTGGATAGGTTCTTCCCACTAGAGTTAAGGAAAGCAAAGGTTCTGGAATTTATCAATCTAAAGTAGGGAAATATGATAGTAAAAGAGTATTCTCTCAAGTTTACTCATTTATCTAGATATGGTTCTTATGTGGTGGCAGACAACAAATCTCGAATGAGTAAGTTTATGTCAGGGGTATCTAGCAGCGTGATCAAGGAGTGTTGGACCGTAATGCTTATTAAGAATATGGATATATCCAAACTTATGGTCCATTCTCAATAGATAGAAGAGGCCAAGAATAAAAAGAAAAAGAGAGAGAGAAAGAAAGAAAGAATAGATAGTTTCAACTTCGCTCAGCCTAAGCTAGAGGGTGGGAATCGTTCTTAGTTCCACTTAAAATCTTCAGTCCCAGCTCTATCCTCATCTAGTGCTCCTGTGCTAGAATTCAAAGACAACAATAGGGATAGGGAATCAGTTCCTAAAACCCATGGGAGTGTTAGGAGTGCCCGAACCAATCCCCTTTGTCAGAAGTGCGACAGAAACCACTGAGGTAATTGTAGAGTTGGCAGTGATGTGTATTTCGGGTGTGGCAAGCTAGGCCACAGAGTTAGAGATTGTCCCTAATTAGGTTCTCAGGGTCAATATAACTATCCCCCAGCTCAGTTTGGTCGCCCGAATCATCAGGGTGCCACTTCCAGTACCACTAGTGGGCAACGACTAAAGAGCTCTTCAATCCCAATAGTATAAAGAGAGTTTACCTGATGTGGTCACTAGTACTTTAAAAGTTTATAATTTTCATGTATACACTTTGATAGATCTAAGAGTTTCCTTGTCCTTTGTTACTCCTTATGTAGCTGTCAATTTTAGAGCCAGTCCTAAAATTCTAGCAGAGCCTTTCTCTGTCTCTACCTCAGTAGGTAAATTCATCATAGCAAGGTGGGTATAAAGGAACTGCCCGATTATGATATTTCTGAAAGTTACTTCAGCAAACTTAGTCAAATTAGAGATGACTAATTTTGATGTCATTCATGGCATGGATTGGCTTCATTCCTTCTATGCCTCAGTCGACTGTAGAAATAGAATTGTTTAGTTTCAGTTTCTGAATGAACCCGTCCTAGAGTGAAGGGGTAGTACTTTAGCACTAAGGGGTCAATGTGTTTCTTACCTTCAGAAAAGTAAAATGATATCTAAGGGATGTGTCTACAAACTCGTTCAAGTTCAGGACTCTAATTCAAAAACCCCTACTCTTGAATTAGTGTCAGTAGCATATGAATTCCCATATGTGTTTCCCGAAGATCTTTAAGGGTTTTGTCCCAAAACGGAAATTAACTTTAGAATAGACCTTCTTCCAGATACTGAGCCCATATCTATCCCACCATACAGAATGGTACCTATAGAACACAGAGAATTAAAAGAACAATTAAAGGATCTACTAGATAAGGGATTTATCAGAGCAAGTGTGTCCTCATGGGGCGCACCAGTTTTATTCAAGCCTAAGAAAGACGGTTCCCTCAGAATATGTATTGACTACCGTTAGTTAAATAAAGTTTAGAACAAGTATTCACTTCCTAGAATTGATGACTAGTTTGACTAACTTTTGGGTGCCAGTTACTTCTATAAGATAGACCTCAGGTTAGGCTATCACTAGCTCAAAGTTAGGGAGTGTGATATCCTAAAAATAGCTTTCAAAACTCGGTATGGTCACTTCAAATTCTTAGTCATGTCCTTTTGTCTTACCAATACCCCAACAGCTTTCAAGGACTTGATGAACCATTTTCTTAAGCAGTACTTGGACATGTTTATCATACACTTCATAGATGAAATTTTTGTCTACTCCTGTAGTGAACACGACCATGCAGACAATCTTTAAATAGTATTATAGACTCTCATAAATCATCAGTTATTCACCAAATTTAGTAAGTATGAATTTTGGCTAAGGTCAGTAGCTTTCCTCGGCCATATAGTTTCTGGTGATGGCATTAAGGTTGATCCCCAAAAGACTAAAACAGTAAGAAATTGGCCCAGACCCATCTCTCCTTTAGATATCAGGAGTTTCTTTGTCTTTTTCGGCTATTATCGAAGGTTTGTTGAGGGATTTTTATCTATTGCATCCCCTATGCCTAGACTAACTTAAAAGAAAGTTAAATTCTAGTGGTTAGATTCTTGTGAAAAGAGTTTTCAGGTATTGAAGACTCGACTCACTAGAACTCCAACTTTGACCCTACCAGATAGTTCAGATGACTTTGTTATGTATTGTGATGCCTCTATAGTTGGCTTGGGGTGTGTTCTAATGCAGAGACGTAAGTTCATAGCCTATGCCTCTAGACAACTTAAAACCTAAGAGTAGAATTACCCTGCTCATGATCTTGAGTTCGTAGTATAGTATTTGCCTTAATGATTTGGAGGCAGTATTTGTAGTGTGTACACTTGGATGTGTTTACTAACCATAAGATCCTGCAGTATGTATTCTCTTAGAAAGACCTAAACCTCCGTTAGAGAAAGTTATTGGAGTTGTTCAAAGACTACAACATGAGTGTTTTGTATCATCCGAGCAAGGCCAATGTAGTGGCCGATACTCTTAGTAGAATATCTATGGGTAGTATTGCTCATATCGAAGACAATAAAAAGATGTTAGCTTAGGAAGTTTATCAGCTAGCCCAACTAGAGTATCCGCTTAGTCGATTCAGCAGAAGGTAGTGTATGGGTGCCTAGTAGTTTAGAATCATCCCTAGTTTCCGAAGAGAAGGAAAAGCAGGATAGGGATCCTAGTCTGGTCAAGTTAAAAGAATCAGTCAGAGATCAAAAGGCAAAGGTTTTCTTCCAAGGGGGAGATGGTGTTTTGCATTGTCAGGGTTGATTATATGTGCCAGGCATAGATGACTTGAGGCAGCGAATCCTTGCATAAGTTCATGGTGTATGCTACTCTATCGAGGGTCTACTAAGATGTACCATGATTTGTGGGAGATCTATTGGTGAAGTAGGATGAAGAGAGATATTGTAGAGTTTGTGGCTAAGTGCTCAATATGTCAGCAGGTTAAGATTAAACATCAAAAAACTAGTGGGTCCATGTTGGAGTTTAGCATTCCCACCTAGAAATGGGAAGAAGTGAACATGAACTTTGTGACGGGTTTGTCTCACACTCATCGTTAGTATGATTCAGTTTGGATCATTGTTGATAGGATAATCAAATCAGCTTATTTCCTACCAGTCTATACCTTTTACTTAGTCGAGGATTATGCCAAACTCTATATTAGGGAGTTTTTTAGATTGCATAATGTTCCATAGTCCATCATATCAAATAGAGGTACCCAGTTCACCTCTTACTTTTGGAAAGAATTCCAAACTGGTCTTGGTAGCCAAATTCACCTTAGTACAACCTTTCACCCTCAAACAGATGGCCAAGCAGAAAGGACCATTCAGACTTTAGAGGATATTTTGCGAGCTGTGCAATAGACTTTAAAGGTAGTTGGTATGACCACTTACCTTTGATTGAGTTCGCATACAACAACTATCATTTCAGTATTCAGATGGCTCTATTTGAGGTGCTTTATAGGAGGATGTAATACCTCATATTTTTGCGCTGGAATTCTAACCGTCGTTCCTGGGCATCTAAGCTCTAATATTCGTGATTTTCACATGAATACAAGTTTCATGATCTTTCCTAGTCTACGAAGTAGTTTATAGGTGCAAAATGTTCATAGCAATGACCTAGAACAAATTTGAGCTAAGACCAATTAATTTATCCAAAGTTTGATATTCAATTCTACAAGGGTCAACTTCAAATGTGAATATCTCTTAATATACTTGGAAGTTTTCATCCCAAGACCTATCTAATGGTAGATAATTGAATTAGCTTTCCAACCATACAAATTTCATAAAAATCCAACAGCTGAGCAAGGAGTTATGGCTTTGCGAAGTAGAGTGCGTCGCCTAACCAATCGCACATGGCTACTGGAATAGGTGTACGATAAGCAATGCGGCGCATACTTAAATATGTGAAACAAGCAATGCAACACATACTTAAATGTTTTATATAAGCAATGCGGCACATACTTAAGTGTGTGCAATAAGCAATGCAGTGCATACTTAAATATGTGCGATAAGAAATGCGCCGCATTCCTCACTTCCAAGTACCAAAAACACCCCTATATATGTCTATAACATGGAATTAAACTCCCATAACACCAAAATAAGTTTAATTTCTCTCAAAATAACCAAGAACATTCATTAGGGTTTTAACCTAAAAATTCAAATATCTCAAAATTCAACCATGAGTTTTCAATAATTCTTCAAGATTTGGAATTCCCATTTCGAGGGCTACAAGAAACACTCATTAGTTTCACGAATAGAATCCCAACGTCAAGAGTTCACTCAAAGCTTCAAGTTTAAGGTATGTGGGGTTTTTCAACAAGAACATCCTTTCATTTTTGTGTCTAAAATTTGTATTATTTTACAAAGATATTTGATTTTACATGCTTTGATATAAATTTGAGATAAAAACTATTATCCTACGTTCTTGTTTAAAAGTGTATTATATTTTTATGATGTCTTGAAGAGAAATTCCTTGAGTTTTGATGTTAATATAATGTTTGAAGTTGAATCTCCAGATTTTTATATGAATTATACATGTTTGCTACATAAAGTGTGAATCTTGAAATATTTTGCTCAAGTATTGATATATGAGTTTTGAACCCTATTTGAGAATTATGATTTTTGTGAAGGTAATGTGTTATGTACACCTTGGAATTTTAATGATTTGACTTTTTGGTCTTGAAAGATTTATTTTTGAACTAGAATGAGAAAAGAAATCCACATTTTGATTTATTATGAAAAAGGGGTGGCATGATGGCTCCCGTTGTGAATTGGTAAATTATTTTGAGGTGGATTTTCTTTGAAAAGATCTGAGGTAAGTCCGTAAGTAGTCTTTAGTACCAAGTGGGAGGTATAGCTATGTTGGTACTTCCCTAGAACTACGTGCCCCCATAGAAGCCGAAATTGAGGCTTATTATATATAGTGATCACTAGTTTTTGGATTTGATACTTACAGTCCTACTCCGATCGCAAACATAGGACAGCTCTTCCCAACGTGGATTGTACGTTGGACTCCATTTGGCTCACATGGTTTATGTCGGTTATGAGATCTCCCAATGTGTGTGTGTATTCTCCTATCTAATATGAAAATTCTTATTCTTCTATCTGAGATGAAAACATATTTGTTTGAAAGACTGAGTTTGAGAAAGTCATTGTTTTCAAAAGATTTAATGAACATATATTCCAAAGAGAATTGTTATGATATTTGATTTCTTTGATGATTTGGAACCGAGATGGAAGTGAATTGAGATTTATTATGATGACTCACATGTTTCACCCAATATATTTTACTCTCTTATGATTATGATGATTTTAATTCGAGTTAAGTGAGTCATTTATATCAGCATGCATAATTTTATAAACTGTGATGATATTAAGATATTATTTTATATATGCATTGCACCCCCATATGCTCGGTACATTTCCATGGTACTGAACCACATATTTGTATGTGGGTTATATTTTCTTGGAATGTAGTTACAAGGTATAGTGTACATCTTCAGATCCAGTCAGTTTGCGGCATCCAGTCAGCAGGTGATGAGTCCTTTTGATTCAAGGTATTAAGTTAGTTATATAGTTTGAGAAGTGCTGTACTTTCTTTATTTAGTTGTATTGAGTTGGGGTAATCGGGAGTCATGACCCGGCTACCCACAGTTAGTACTAGTAGAGGCTTCATAGACAGTCAGTAGAAGTTGATGCATTTCATTTTAGTTATGGTTGTAAAGGAAGAATTGAAATCCTGTTACTTTAGTATTATATTGATCAAATTCAAAAAGAGTTATTTTTTGCAGATTTGCGTATATATATTTGTATTTCTTATTCATTTGCTTAAGAGATATGCCAGTAGAAGGGTTAGCTTGGGGTCACTTGTGATGCTTAGCACCGTATGACATCTTGGGACCCAATTTCGGGGCATTACAGAGGAGGTGTAGATCTCCTATTAGTTGGTTTGAAGTGGGTGAGGCCATAGCGGTAGGGCTTGATTTGGTATTTGATACCCAAGAGAAAGTCCAGTTGATTAGGGATAGACTTAAGACAACTTAGAGCCGACAGAAATCATAGACAGATGTGTGTTAAAAAGATCTCGAGTTAGTGATTGGTGACTATGTGTACTTTAAAATCTCTCCTATGAAAGGAGTAAACCGGTTTGTCAAGAAAGGGAAACACAGTCCCCAATATGTCGGTCCTTATCAAATTCTCAGCCATTTCGGAAAGGTAGCTTAAGAGCTTGAGTTTCCCTCAGATCTATCTTTAGCCCATCTGCTGTTTTATGTCTCATTGCTAAAAGAATGTATAAGTGACCCATCAGCCATATTACCCATAGAGGGCATAGATGTTAAGAATAGCCTCTCTTACAAAGAGATTCTAGTCAAAATCCTTAATTATATGATTCACAGACTGAGGAATAAAAAACTCCCGCTAGTCAAAGTTCTTTGGTGGAATCAATCCATTAAGGGAGCTACTTTGGAAGAAGAAGTAGATATGCAGACAAAGCATCCTCACCTCTTCTCCGCAAACTCATGTTCAGCTCTAGGTAATTATTTTCCTTAAGCTTATTCAGTTTCATGCTCAGATTTTTCATTACGAACTTAGAATCAGTCATATGTTGATGAGTCAGTTCAGTTATGTATTCATGCATCAGATATGCATACTTAGTATAAAATTCAGTATGTTAGTAACGTCAGTCAGATAATCATGTTTCAAATGTTCATGTAAATTAAATTCCGTCTAGCAGTATTCTAAGCTTAGTCAGTCTCATTCGTGGATGAATGTTCCCAAGGGGGAGATAATGTAAGACCCCACAAAATTCTTAGCTTAATTCAGTCCTTTAAGCTTGCTAACGGGTTCCAGACTTATAAAATTCTAGCTAAGTATTTAGACTTAGTGTTATTTTAGCCGTCAAAAGTTGGAAATCTTATTTTATGACCTTTACGTCCATTATATGTTAATATTTGAGTTAATTCATGATCAGGAATATCAATAGGTATTCTCAGACAAGTTTAAGATTTTTTGGACTTCATTTGAAGCACCTTTAGAATCCTAAACCATTCATTCAATGTGATCTTGACGTGTCGCATTAACTATCCCATTGATAACTATTTTCACCATGTCTTAGCATCCAATTCGAGTGAACCTGCATGGACTCGATGCGACGCATCGTCCTGCGCGACGATGGTTCAGTTTATCATCATTAAAAAGCCGCATCCTCAGGATTAATTAAGTCTTTTTCATATGCCTTTCAGCCCCATAACACGAAATTTAGCCCTCTTTAAGCAAGTTATATTAATTCTTTCACAAATTACTCAAGAATAAAAAAAACTCTAGGTGAATTAAATTCAAATTCAAGGCTCAAGATTCCATCGTTAACTTTCCATAATTTACCAATTAAAGTGAGTGAAGTGTTTATCCATGGGTTTCTTCCTCCCTTGGAGTCCAAGAAACTCTTTTAAAGTTCATGTACAGTGATTTCATGATTTTCATGATTTGAATTAAAGTGTATTCATGATTTATTACAAGATTCATGTAGAGTTGATTGATATGTATGCTTTATCATGTGAATTTATGTTGAAACTCTTGGAATTGTGTAATTGGAATTAAATCATGATGCCTACATGTTGTTTTAGTATTATATGCATATATTGTGACCCACAAGTGTTTGATGAATTGTCTATGTGAGTTGAATAGTGAAATTACATCATGTTAGCATGTACTCTCATTTTGTCATACTCAAGATATTTCGTTAGTATTGTTAATGCATATGAACCCATGAATTTCATCCTACCTCACTGAGAATACCAGTACATTCAAAATGTTGACGCATACCTTTCTTTTGCGTTATGATGTCTTATATCATAGGTTTAAACGCAGGGCTCCTGGGCACCCTTAGCAGTTCAGATTCTCAACATACAGAGTTAGTGGTGAGTAATCATAGTTTGAGGACATGATTAATTATTTACGCATTTCAGTTAATTTTCAGTAGTCAAAGTTTGTTGGAGAGTTGTCCCATCAACTCCACAATTCAGACAGTTAGAGGCTTTTCAGACTAGAGTATTTTCAGATAGTTGTTCAGTTTTCAGTATTGATGTTCAGGTTTTTTGGTATTGTGATACCATATCCAGTATTATTTATAGTATTGAACCTTATGGCTTGTTTTTCACCTAATTTTTGCATATTTCAGCATTATTGTCGTTCAGTTATAACAGTAGGTACCAATCATGGGTTAGTTTGTGGTCTTTTAAGATTATAAGCACCATGTAGCATCCTAGGTATATACTCGAGGAATTACAAAAGTATTTCCAATGGATCCTTGGGATTCATTCTGAATCTCGTGCACACAAGTCAAATATGTTACCCTATAGAAATAAACATTCTGGATTCAAAGAAATTAAAATGACCAATGGAAGTCATTTTAAAGAAATATTGACTAAAGTAGAGATATTTTTGAATTTCACTAAAATCCACCCAAGCTCCTGAAATGAGTTCAAATACCTTAGAACGGAACTAAAGATCCCCCTAACCCAATCCATGGGATTGTCAAAATTTCAATTCAAGGTCATTTAATAAGAATATTGACCAAAGTTAAATTTCTTAACTTTAAAAGCTCCAAAATAGAAAATGTGGTTTATAATCTAATTAAACTCCCCATGAACCAAACCACCTATCCTAGAAAGTCATTAACATCCTATAGAAACTATAAGATAGTTCAAAGTAAGAAAAACACATGAAATGTAAGAAATGAAATGTAGAGTCATTGCAATATCCACTACGAAAAGGACTATTCTCCTTAAAAGTTAAGGAATGGGAAGTACCTGAAGACTCAAACAAGCAAGAATATTGGGCCCACGTGTCTTGGTTAGTCCCCTATGTATCCTATTTAATCGATTGCTGCCTCTACTAGACCATAACCATACAAATCTCTCTAAATCTCTGTTGGCTGACCTCTATGTCAAAAATAGCAATTGGATCCTCCTGGAAAATCAAATAATCACCTAACTAAATTAAACCTACTAAATCATCTGAGACTTATCTGAGATATAACTTCGTAACATAGATACATGGAAAATAGGGTGAACCACCAAAATTGTTAGAGGTAGGGATAACATAGATTCCACATCAATAACCTCATGATATCTTTCACAGGAGCCACTCTAAGGAACTCCAGATCACCAACACCAAACTATAAGCCTCAAATCTGACAATTGGTGTAACTCTTATGCCTACACTGATCTTCATAGAGACTATCCTGTATCACCCAAATTTTGTCAATAGAATTGTATAGAAGTCTATTATGCACGGCCTTACTTAAAATTAACAAATCAACCCAACAAAGATTTTCACTTCCTACCATACAACACCTCAAATGGTAGTTGCTATTATAAGAAAACTCTACCAAAGCTAAGAGCTTTTTCCATATCCTCTACAGTCAATAACACAGGCCCATAATATATCTCCAAGACATAGATGGTCCTGTTTTACTAACCATTGTTCAAAGGATTAAAAGTTATGCTAAGATCAACTTAGGTGCCTAACTCCCTCTGTAAAACCAAAAGGCTTCAGAGGACCCAATTTATTAAAAATAACCTAAAATATTTTGCTTCTCAAAATTAATCACTAGACTAGCCCTTATTGGTTGAGCAACAATCAACAATAGCAACACCACTAATCGAGGAGTTGGAACTAAAAGTGTCACTATTTAGGCTAAAGTCTACACCTTTTCTTTGACCTTAAGACTATTTGAAGTATCAAGAAACATCCTATAAGACCCCACAAAAACATCAAGCTTAAATCCATCAATTAAAGCTTGAACAGAGGTCCGAGACTTAGAAAATTTCATCGAAGTGTTTATAGTTAGAAGTATTTTGGCATTCATAAGTTGGCGATCCTATTTCACAACCCTTATGACCTTAAAATATAAATTTTTAGGTTGATTCATGATTGGGTATGCTAGTAGATGTTCTCGAACAACTTTTAGATTTTTTAAACATCGTTTGCAACATGTTTAGATGTCCCAACCAGTGGACCAATGCGATCTCTACGTGCCACATCACCTATCTCATTGATAAATATTTTTTCCAGCTCCCAGTGCAAATTTCCAGTGAACTAATGCAAACTCGACAGGGTGCATCGGACATAGCATCGACCCCATCAACGCGGCACGTTGAGCTGCGTTTCACTAGGCCAGTTTTCACTCATTAAAACTCTATGTCCTTCAGGGTATTTAGGCCATTTTACCATGTCTATTTAGCCCCCAAAACATGAAATTCAACCTCAATAAGAAAATTACACTCATTCTTTATCAAATTACTCAAGAGGCAAAAACCCTAGCTTTGAGAATCAAGGTCAATCCTCAAGAATTTCACCAAGAAACTTCAAGGATAAATCCTATCAGGTATGTTAGACATTCATCTATGGGTACCTACCACCCATAGAGTCCAAGAATCCCCTTTTAAAATTACAAGTTATGGAATTATGAATTCCCATGTTTGAAATTGATTGTAGGCATGTCTATGATTTTTATTTGGTTTTCAATCCATGATTATGATAAGATTCATGAAAATAGAATAGTATTTATGGGAAATTTTATGAATTGCATGTTAAATCAATGAAATTTAATGTTTGGGCATTATATTCGCAATGTTTATGTGTTATCCATGATTATGTGCATTATGTTATTCTCCCCAAATGTTTGATAGAATGCCCATGTGAATTAAAGTATGAAATCATGGCATGCTAGTATATGTACAAGCTTATGCCCTACAAGTGTCTGATGAAATACTTATGTAATTTGACTACTGAAAGCATGACATGGAATTATGTGATCCCATTTATGCAAAAGTTCATGTATATCAAGTGTTTGACAAAATATCTAAATGAGTGCATTGTTAGCAATAAAGTATTGTTATCCCTTTATGATCATACAATGTTTTATATTCCATTCTATCGAGTCCTGGGGGTATTTAATACCCAACAATGTAGTTGTTTACCTTGAGCTAGCGTCAGTTATAGAATAGTATCAATCATGTCATGATCAGTAGAATTCAGTCAGCTATAAAACTCAGTTAGTTGTAGAACTTAGGAAAACTCAATATTAGTCCAATCCAGTTTCGTATACTCAGTTTAGTAATTTTAAATTGGGAGAAGGATTCAGCATCGAGCGAGCCTAGGGATAGGGGTCACCCGTTAGTTATGACTAGGTCTCTAGAAGTAATCCCTAAAACCCAGAAATACATAGCCAGTGTAGGTTATAAGGTGTCACCCATTAGATAGGACTGATCTTAGAGGCCACCAGCTAGACTAGGACTAACCACAAAGCCAGTGTTAGTACCTGTGGCATGGTATTAGCACCCTTCTAATTAGGTCATAGGTTGGAACCCTATCAGCTCAGATTTAGGGCATGTCAGTTAGATGATTACCTCCCACAGTCTCAGTTTTAGTCTCAATTTAGAATTTTTTTTAGTTCTACAGAATTAGGATTGTCAGACACAGTCACTCAGTATCAGTAATTTAATTATCAGTAACTTTAGATATAAGTTACTTAGTTATCAAAACTCAGTACTTAGCTTTATAAAAGCTCAGATACACTATATATTTATGTATGTGCATAGTATAACATACTTAGTAATTATAGTAGTGTCAGTTATCCATGTACTCTCATATTTTGTAACTCTGTAGCATTCAGTCAGTTATTTTTCATACATATGAACCATTGCATTCAGCCTTACCTCATCTAGTACTAGTACATTCCACGTACTGATCCATACTTTCTCTTTGCACTATGATGTCTTATATCATAGGTTTGAATACTCAGGTTTCTGACCTCGCTGAGACATATCCAGTCATTAATCACAGATTTAGTATTGAGTCCTCATCTATCGAGGGCTTACTTTATTTTAGTATTTCAGTTTATCAGTAGTTTGGTAGCCAGAGTTAGTTGGGGGCTTATCCCATCAACTCCATATTCAGACAGTTTAGCTAGAGGCTTTCAGACTAGACTAGTCCAAAAAGTGTTAAGTTTTCAGATGTTTTTACCAAATGTCATTATTTATCAGTATTGGCAATTCAGCCTAATTTTGCATTTTTTAGTATTATTATTCAGTATCAGAGCCTAAGTTTCAACAGAGTCTTAGGGAGTCTGAAAGCCACATCTAGTAGAGTCCTGTGCATGGGTGTGTAGCATACCATACTTATGGATAGGAGGCTATCAGATGTTTTAGGGAAAGTTTCCCTTCTTTCAATATTCATGTCGTGCGAGTATGCATGATCTCAAGTTAAACTCTCATTCTAATTTATCTCTTCCTCATTCTTCTTGAACATGCCTCCCTAAAAAGCTAATGAAAGAAGGAATAAAAACCAGCCAGCTCTTCCGCCCGTTTATGCAGATCCCTTGAATAAGAATATCTCTCACACTGAATTTAGAGTTGCTTTCACTACCTTAGCTTAAACAGTAGTTGCTCAGAATAATTTGTAGATTATTGTCCTATCTAGGTTTTTGACTTACACTCGACAGAGTGAGGAAGGGGAGCGTAGAAAAAATAAAAAGGCTAGAACAAATAAATCTAAGCTAGGATCAGGGGATAATAAATGCTCCCAATTTTGTCAGAGATTCTCAGCCCCAGTTCTGCCTTCAATCAGAGTGCAAGTGCCTAAATTTAAGTGTGATAGATGAGAGGGAGCACCAGGCTCTAAGTTATAAAGTAGTGGGAAGGATGTTCGTATGAATCCTCTTTGCGGAGGATGTGGTAAGAACCATAAGAGAGTGTGTACAGTTTGTAGTGATGTTTGTTTTAGGTGTCATTCTAGGCCATAGAATCAGAGATTGCCCTTAGTCAGGTTTATGTAGTCAGCATATCTATCTCTCAGCTCAGTTCAGTCGCTCGAATCAGTAAGGTGCCACTTCTAGTGCCACCAGTGGCAATGCCCAAATAGGTTTTATGCACTTTAGTCTAGACAGGACCAGGAAAATTCCCCTGATATGTTACAGATTTTCCATTTATATATTTATGCCTTATTAGATCTAGGAGATTTTTTATCTCTGCTAACTCCTAACATAGCAGTCAACTTTAAAGTTAGCCTAGAAATATTAACAGAACCTTTTAGTGCCTACCCCAGTAGGTAAATGTATTCCATTGAGAAAAGTATATAGAAATTGTTCGGTTTCAGTGTTTAAAAAATTTCTTCAGTTGAGTTTAGTAATAGAGTCATTTCTTTTCAGTTTCTTGATGAACCAGTCCTTGAATGAAGGGGTAGTACCTTAGTTTTAGTTGAATTAAGTTTAAATTTATAGATTAAACCAGTAGAAAGAAGAGTTAAGAATTCTAAGTTAGTCTGTGTTGAGTTTTATATATAATGATTGTTGGGGCAATAGAAAGCTAAAAATCGTTTAAGAAAAAAGTACTAGCAGTGGACCTTACATTATCAGGTATAGTCCTTCAAAATGAGTTTAGTGTTTATCAGTATTGTTATTTCTCAGGCTCTAGAGTAAAGTTGTTTTAGTTTGATTTAAAGTTTATTAAGTAGTTCATAGACTTAGAATAATAGCTTTAAGCTAAAGGGGAGATGGTAGAACATGTAACTAAGTCAAACTTTCAGATTTTACTAGTAATGTCAGTATGTGTAGAAAAGTAGTGGCATAGGTTGATGCCCAACCCATCCTTTCCTTAGTGTAAAGTTTTGCACTTTATCTATCACGATATTTATTCATGCCTTATGTGTCTGCTCTATAATCATAGCTTATATTCGTGCACATGATCGAAAATCATGTACGCTTACCATTCTTAATATAAGGAGTTCCAGTTTACTAAGTTTTATGAATCATGTTTCATGAATACAGAAAACACCAAACTTAAGTCATGCAACTTATGAATTATGTATTTATGTTTTGCAGTATGCTTAGATTCCATGGATTATGCTATACTCCTAATGATAAGTTAAATTCATATTTCATCATGTATATCCTTAGTCTAGATCTCTTGATAAATCTAGGATGTTGATGTTCTATTCCTCAGGCCTTAGTTATGTGTCAAATTCGGTATATTGTCATTCAAGCTTCAGGTCCTCATATTTTAACCTTCAGTGGACTCCCCTTATGAAATGATGTAGTGATGAGCAGTTGCTTAAAAGGGGGAAGTAAATGTTTCATGTTAAGAAAAGATTGTTGCATGTTAGTTTTACATGAGGTTGTAGTTATGAAGATAGGTTTGACTGTCATATTTATGTGTAAATGGCTAAATACATTTCAGAGATTTTAGTAGTCTTGAACATAGTGAGAGAATTCAGTCCAGCTCAGACCTCAGTAGGAAGAGTTATTAGTGCCCATATTATAGAATTTTAGCCACGTTGTGATTTCTTATTCAGATGTCTTATTTAAACCACGCCAAGATTTCCTTTCGCCCTAAAGTCACTAGAATTTTGTACAAATAGTGTCAAGAAATGCTCCAGTTGAGTATAAGTTTTAGTAGGTTTTAGTCCGTAAAGCCAGGAATTCAGTTTAGCAATCAGGCGGAGAAGTTCATATGGTTTTGCCATTTTTCCACACAATCGTATTATCCAAAGTTTCATGAATATGACTATTCCAATATAGATCATCCTAGTAGGTGCGAGTTCATCTCAGTTCATATATTATTCTTTAGTTTTAGATCTTAGATATTCAGTCACGATTTAGTTCGTAGGTGCCCCATGCATTGTCTCAACCTTTCCTCAGCATCTCAGCCAAGACAGCATTCTTTAAGCTACATAATTTCCCAAGGGGTAGATGCACTATAAACCCCAAACTTGCGTGTCCTAAACCTTCTATTTTCTCTTCACGTAACAGGATCCAGATTGATCTAATGGGTACTTATAAGTTAAATCTCTCATTCCAATCTCAAATGTATGACCATTCCATCGCATGGCATATATTCAAGGAATCAGTTTAGTTCATGATATACAAATCATATATCATGTTTCAAAATCGGCCATGTTCTTATATTCCCATCCATACTATCAGTTTGAGGTATCAGTCTTCCTTAGATTGGCTTAGTTCTATGTTCAGCTACAGTTATGAACTTGGTATCCATTACTCTTGCATATTCAGTCATGCATTCATGGATCAATTCATTCATGTGCTCATGTGTCAGATATGCATATTTAGTATGAAAATTCAGCTTATTAGTACTTTTAGTCATGTATTCCACATATCATATATGCATGTTCATTGGATAAACTCAGTCCATCAATATTTCTCAGCTTAGTCAGTTTCATTCGAGGACAAATGTTCCTAAGGGGGAAATATTGTAAGACCCCACAAAAATTTCAAGCTTAACTCTGTCCGTTAAAGCTTCAAAAAAGGTCCCAGACTTAGAAAATTTTAGCAAAGTGTTTAAACTTAAAAGTATTTTAGCCTTCATAAGTTGGCGATCCTATTTCATGACCCTTATGACTTTAAAATATGAAATTTTAGGTTGATTTATGATCAACTATGCCAGTAGGTGTTCTCGGACAAGTTTTGGATTCTTCGAACATAATTTGCAATATTTTTGGAAGTCCCAACTAGTGGATCAACGCGATCTCAATGCGCTGCATCACCTATCACATTGAAAAATATTTTTCCCAGCTCCCAGTTCTAATTTCCAGTGAACCGATGCGGACTAGATATGGCGCGACAGCCATAGCATCGACCCCATCGATGTGGCACATCAGGCTGTGCGTCACTTGGCTAGTTTTCAGTCATTAAAACTCTGCGTCCTTAAGGGTGTTTGAGTTACTTTTCCACATCTATTCAGCCCCAAAAACATGAAATTCATCCCTCAATAATCAATTTACACTCATTCTCTCTCAAATTACTCGAGAGGGAAAAACCCTATATTCAAGAATCAAGATCAATCCTTAAGAATTTCACTAAGAACGTTCAAGAATTAATCCTCTTACGTATGTTAGATTTTCTTCTATGGGTGCCTTCTACCCATAAGTCCAAGAATCTCCTTTTAAAACTACATGTTATAGAATTGCAAATTCCTATATTTGAAATTGATTATACGCATGTCTAAGATGTTAATTTGGTTTTCAATCCATGATTATGATAAGATTCATGAAAATAGAATAGTATTTATGGGAAATTTTATGAATTGCATGTTAAATCAATGAAATTTCATGTTTGGGAATTATTGTTGCAATGTTTATGTGTTATCCATGATTATGTACATTAAGTTGTACTCCCCAAATATTTGATAGGATGCCCATTAAATTAAAGGATGAAATCATGACATGCTAGTATATGCATAAGCTTATTCCCTTTACGAAATACTTATGTGATTTGACTAGTGAAAGCATGCATGTTATTATGTGATCCCATTCTTGCACAAGTTCATGTATATCAAGTGTTTGACAAAATGTCTAAATGAGTGCATTGTTAGCAAACAAGTATTGTTATGCCTTTATGATCATGCTATGTTTTAATTTCCATGCTATCGAGTCCTAGGGGTATTTAATACCCAATAATCTAGTTGTTTACCTAGAGCTAGTGTTATTTACATAATAGTATTAGTTATGTCATGATCGGTAGAATTCAGTCAGTTATAGAACTCAGTAGAACTCAGTCAGTTACAGAACTCTGGAAAACTCAAAAAACTCAGTATCAGTCTAGTCTAATTTCGTACACTCAGTTCAATGTCTTTCAGTTAGGAGTAGAATTTTGCACCGAGCGAGCCTAGGGATGGGGCCTCACCCGTTAGTTAGGATTGGGTCCCTAGAAACAATCACTAAGTTCCTAAACTACGTAGCCAACATATTTTATATGGTGTCACCCATTAGATAGGACTGAAATACTCAAGGATGACCCGCTATTTTAGGACTGATCTTAGGGGTCACCCGCTAGACTAGGACTGTCCCCACATCTAGTGCTAGTAACCGTGGCACATATTAGCACCCTTCCAACTGGGGTAACAAGTTGGATCCTTATCAGCTCAGATTTTGGGCATGTCAGTTAGATGATTACCTCCCACAGTATCAGTTTAGTCACAGTTTAGAATTTAGTTTGACTCTACAGAATCAGGACTGTGAGATGTAGTCACTCAATATCAGTAATTTAATTATCAGTAACTTTAGATATAAGTTACTAAGTTATCAAAACTTAGCACTTAGCTTCAGAAAAGCTCAGATATAATATATATGTATATATGTATGTGCATAGTATTATATATTATGTATTTACAGCAGCGTCAGTTATCTATGTAATCATATTCGGTTACTCTATAGCATTCTCTTAGTTATTGTTCATGCATATGAACCCTTGCATTTAGCCTTACCTCATCTAGCATACCAGTACATTCCATATACTGACGCATACTTTCTCTTTGGACTATGATGTCTTATATCATAGTTTCGGATGCTCAGGTTCCCGATCATGCTTAGAAAAATCCAGTCAACAATTGTAGATTTAGTAGTGAGTCCTTACCTATCGATAGCATACTTTATTTCAATATTTTAGTTTATCAGTAGTTCAGTAGCTAGAGTTAGTTGGGGACTTGTTCCATCAACTCCACATTCAGACAGTTCAGTTAGAGACTTTCAGACTAGACCAGTCAGGATAGTATTTAGTTTTCAGATATTTTTACCAGATGTCATTATTTATCAATATTTAGATTTTAAACATTATGGCAATTAAGCATTTTTTCGCATTTATTTCAATATTATTATTTAGTGCTCAGAGCTGATATCAGTCATGGGTTAGCTTGTGGTCTTTTAGGGTCATAAGCACTGTATAGTGCCCGGGATATAGTCTCGGGGCGTTACATACCTCTATCTAGTATATACATGACACCTCAAAAATCCCTAAGATCATATCTCAGAGAGTAGAAACCAGCAGAAGAATTCAAATTTCCCGTTACAGAATAACATAAACTATGAGTAGAATCAAGGACTTACTAGATTGATAAATTTATAGTGATAAGCTAAAAAGTTTTGAAAATAGTATTTTTGCCTATTGATAATGATTAGTGATGACCACCTGTGGTGTGTTAGGATGAGTCGTTCTACGACTCATTTTAAGCATTCTAAGTTAAGTCTAGAAACTTAAATAAATATACATTAGTGTCCATGAGGGTATACCACAACTTATTGGTAGATCCCATGAGTCATGGGGTGTTGTTGGGATAATTATGCAACCTTGTCCTAGGAACTAACAACACACGTAGAATGATCATTATGACAACCAACAAGTTGTACATCATTGAACAATCATAGTAGATTTTAATAATGGTTTCTCAAGGAGATTTTCATAATTTACCTAATTTCTATAGCTAAACTAAGTCATTTAAAGTTTTATAAGGAGGAGGATATGTCATGACCCAATTTCTAAGGTCATAATGGCACCTACTATAACCCACAAACAGGTAACCTAACCTATTTTATGGAATTGCTAGTAATGTAGTACCGAAAGAATGAGTGATGGTAGTAGAATGATTTTAATAAAATAGAGCTATAGCTAAAAGACGACCCTAAAACTTGGTGGAAGTAACATGAGAGCTTCGAATATAATAAGAATACAAAATAAAATCTAAATCAATATACTGATACAAACAATCTTTAAATACAATATAGAGAATAGTCCAATCTATAAGAGGGAGAATAGTAATAATCCAAATCTTTAGATCTTACCCTAAATATCTAATCTATATCTGCTTAGGATGACACACACGACATAGGTGAGAACCCGTACTATGATCTGCAGTTGCAAAAGTGCAGTATGAGTAACAACACATGGTACTCAATAGGCAACTGCCCGACTGAGCTCCAAATATAATGCAGATATAAATAGCATGCAGGCAGGAATGTAAACTAGACTTATATATCCACGAATTTATCCTAATAAAACTAAGGAGGCAATAAGAAAAAGCAATCCAATTCTCCAAATACTCAGGATCCTAAACATTATACCATAATAAATAAAGGAATAGAGGGATATATGGTAATACCATAGCTATATATATATATATACATACATACATAAACAAGACTAACTCAAAGGTACAACCTAAAGTTGTCATAATAACATCTTAAGGCCTCATAATCATAATAGAAATTGGTGCTAATATAATCAGGGTCCCTAGACCAAATCTTTAATCATGAGATAATTGTTCATCATAACATAATCGTAATAATAAAATAATCTATAATCAACCTATCACAACTAGCCCTAATAATAGTAATAATAATAAATTAAGTAATTATGTAGTCCAGAAAAAATACCTAAACCAAGCCCCATAACTCGAAAGGCTCAATCATCACACAACATACAACAAGCCATAATCATAACCCATACCTATGTAACCCCCAATAAGGTTGATAGTTATAGGAATCAACCAATATACTGGTGATAGGAAATGTGCATGTAAGAATGAATGCAAAGTAAATGCATAATACCATAAAAAATCCAAGTTCCATAGTATAACACAATATATACAACTCCTCCATCTTGATGGCTCGCAAAGGTAGGACTATGATGATGTCTCTTCTTTGGCACAATGGCTCACAAATAAAGGGGCTCCTGGGGGGTCAGGAGTATCCGTATACACTGACCTAGTCCCAATCAAGGATTTACAATTATCATCATTAATGTACTCCTTATAGTATAGGATAGATGTATATATAATAAATGCAAGGTCATAATCCACTAGCAAAAGAGTTTAAGTTTGTAAATTTGTTGCCCGAGGTCAACTTTATGACTAAATATAGTGGTAAAACCATGTACCAAATCTACAACATTATTTTTAGTTATGAAATCTCATAATCATCCATTAAGGTGGTATGATTCCTATTATGAAATAATCCATTGTAAAGTGAAAAGTGGGAATAAATCCTTTTTAGCAAAATAGTAGTAAAACATGTTTTTACTTGGAATCGTACCACTAGGTGAGAATGAATTTACCGAATCTATGCATGCCATCTCTAGTATCCAAATAGTACAATTATAAGAATCTAAATGTCCATAGACTATAGCTATATCCTTTAAAGTGACAAAACATTCCCCCAAAATCTGATTAATATCGTAATCACGACCTTGGACCCACTGATATATATCCAATATAACCATAATACCATAACCCATGAAACCATACTAATCTAATGAGTAAATTAGTAAACCTAAAATTAAAGAGGCATTAGACTCAACCATGTCTAATATGCTCATAACTTAGAGTAATATAATCCTAAAGGTATGGCAAATATTTCACCTTAAGGGTCGATTCACAATTTTATCTCCAAATATCTAAATTATGCCAAGACATAAAAGTATACCCATAGTCATATTATAACATCCTTGTCTAACATATATTTTATGTGATACACTATCTCGTGAAGAAGAGTAGACAGAAGCTCACCTCAATGCTGAACTATAAGTCCTTGAATCTTTTGCAAATCATCCTTCTTTTATCCATAATCCCAAAATGCTGCCACGCTATCAAACTAGTAATATATGCATCATAAGGGGTAAAACAAGAACTATATTGCAGTATTAATAGTCGATTCAAAATTTGGGTCATGAACAAAATCATGGGCCCTACATAGAACCCAAAAATGTATTTGTCACATGGCCCTTGAAGGACAAGGAATGTGTGCTCAAAATTTGAGCACAAATGGTGTATGACTTGAGGACCAAATTAGCCCATAAATCTTAGGGATTTAAAGACCTATGTTTTAAGAATAAACCTTAAAATAGGATGGAAATTGATGGAAAAATTAATAAGAATGACTAAGGAGTGTTAGGATAGGTTACCTTAGATTTAATAGACGATACCCCA
This sequence comes from Capsicum annuum, assembly GCF_002878395.1. Taxonomy (NCBI): domain Eukaryota; kingdom Viridiplantae; phylum Streptophyta; class Magnoliopsida; order Solanales; family Solanaceae; genus Capsicum; species Capsicum annuum. The sequence goes on from NC_061121.1 coordinate 76,982,444, forward strand.
CTTTTTCTCTCTTTGAAATTTCAAAATAGTGTGAAAATAGTGAAGAAAATGGTGGAAAATAGGGTGGAGAATGGGGATTTAAAAGTCTCCAGGTACCACCAAAGTGGATACCTTGGAACTAAAGTTCCTTCCATAAAAGACATATCTCAACTACTAAAGAGGTTTGGCAGCTAGCCTAAGTATTGCTAAAGCAGCCACTCTTGAGCTAAAATGAGCGCGCTTAAGCAATCCCCTAATCGCTAAAGCGGACCTCGGCCAATTGGCTGAGGCCACTTAAGTGTTCTTGTGAGAGCTAAAGTACTAACTGCTAAAATGGATACATGAGTGCTAAAGATGTCAAATCAAGTACCAGGCACCAAAATTCTTTAAGTCCAAAAATGGACTTCACCGGGTGCTCGGGATTCATTTGGAACCCCGTGTGCATAAAAAAACTCTGCTACTATACAAAATTCAGAATATTACACTCAATGAAACAATCAAACCTTTCATTTGAGATCCTTTAGACTAAATATGGGGCCCACACTGATAGTTCCATAATTTATATAATCTATCTAATAGCCCAAAACGAGTTCCAAAGCCTCAAAACCTAAAATCAGGGTCTCCCTAGCCTAAAATCAATGTTTCAGAGCTAATGTAACTATTAGAATTCTAATCCAAGGTCATCTATTAGGATTTTTGGTTCAAGACCGAATCCTAAATAGGAAAAAGATCCAAAATTAGGAAATGGTCCAAAAATCTAAACGAACTATCCAATAACTGAACTGATAGTTCTGGAAAGTCATAAATGATTTATAACTATTGTGGAAAGGCTCAAAATATCAAAAATGTATCCAATTTGAGGAAATGACCTAGAGGGTCATTGCAGGTTAAATGGACTAAAGTATTTCATTTCCCCTCATCAGTCTTAAACACTCAAAAAATAGAAAAAAAGTTATGCTTTCACTCTCTAAAGTTCAGAAAATTGGGTTCATATTAAAACATCAACCATCCAAGATCTTAGTACGATACTCAAGTTCTAGGTATGTGGGTTATTTAATAAGGGTTTTTATTCACCCTTATGTCAAAAAATTTCAATTTTAAATTTAAGATGTTGGATTTGTAAGTAAGGATTTGTACCTAAATCTTATTATTCAATGCTATTATGATTTCTTATGATATTATGAATTACTATTCATGATTTGGAAAATGTGAACTACATGATTTCATATTTACTTTCATAATGTTCCATCCATTATTATGCTTACTTGATTTGTCCTAAATTTTATGATTCGAACATGATGTACTTGAATTTAAATGAATTCTCAGAACATTAGCATGAACATCCAGATTTAGTATGAATGTTAAGTTTTATAAAAGAACTCATAAAGTTTTAGAAAGATTTGACTATTAATCTCAATTTATTAAGAACAAACAAATAAGACTATTTTTAGCTTATTTAGGATTATGGTCGAAAAAATGATTTTTAATTATAAAACTAGTCTTATGAATGATTTTATGGTATAGAGAAAATATTTAGTTTTGGAAGTAGCATTTAGTAATAAGCGGGTGCAAGGATGAAGGCATATTAATTAGTAGTGGCTAATACCTTCATTCAATGAACCTAATTCCTAGAACTACATTGCCATAATAAGATATTAAGGGTCACCCACTAGGAGAGGATGACACCTTAGCCCATAGACATTAGTTAGTGGATCCATATCAGATAGGTGCATTACTCTAAAAAGGTATTGATCTCTTTCCCTGCAAGGGTTATGGATTTAGCTTCATTTAGTGGAGATGAAAAATGTTTATTATAAAAGTCATCCAAAAAAAAGTAATTTTAGCAAACAAGTGAATTTGGCACACTAAATATTTTAATTTATGATTCATTATGATATGAAAATTAGTCATATGTTTTCTATTTTCACTTATGATATATGGTGAGTCATTTTGCACATATCCTTGTGTTTTCTGTTTTGTCCCCACATGACTTAGTTCAGATTTAGTTGTATATAATGCATACTTCATATGCTTAGTACATTCAAAGTATCAATATATATTGTCTCTTTCAATGATATACATTCAGAGGCTCAACATTATCCCTATCATTAGTACACTCCAGTGCCATTTTAGTAGCTATTAGTGGTGAGTCCTTATTATCCTAGGATGAGTGTCATTATATTTAATTTTAATATATTTAAATTTATTTGGGACTTGTCCTAGCAACGAATCAATTAGTAGAGGCTTTCAGAAATAGTGTTAGATACTTTAATTTTTTGTTCAATATTAGTATTTGCTCAAACTTGGTCGCTTTTAGTATTTATCTCAGATTCAATTTAGAATTTGCTCATTATTATTTGTATCTAGTGTTATTTGTAATATGCCATGCAATGGGTTAGCTTTGGGTCACTTGTGGCTCTAAGAACTGTGTTATGTCTAGGGTATAGACTAGGATCATTACAAACTTGTTATAAAAAATTAGGTTTAAAGTTTTCTAGAGTGTCTGAAAGCCATGTTAAGTATACTCTCTTTCATGAGTATGAAGTATGCCAAACTTATGATTAGAGAGGCTATGGAGGATTTTAGAAAAGCCTCACTTCTTTTATTCCCATATCGTCTGATCTGGTGTAAACTCTATTTATCCATCTAACTTGTTCTCCGTGTATTTATAGAAAAATCCTCTTAGAAGAGCTAATAGATGAATGAACAAAAATAATAATATACAAGCCTAGAATGCCCCAAATCTTGTACCCAAAACTCTACACAGTGCTCAAGATCCTGAAGGACCACAAGCTAACCCATGTCTGAAATCTGTAACTAGGTACTGCATAATATGTTGTATAAATATGGAAAAAGGATGAAAGGATATAAGGTTCAAATATCTAATAAAACATAATGTTTAGAAATATGGTATATCAATACCAAAACAAAACTAAAATAAATGTCTAAACATGCTATAGTCTGGAAGCCTCCAAGCAGTCTAAAAATTATGGAGTTGATGGGACATGTCCCCAACTAACTTTGGACTACTGAAATAATAAATTAATAAAATAATCATTCTATCCTTGAATGATGAGGACTCACTGCTAGTCTGGCTGCTGAACATTTGATCTACTAAGGATGCTCTAGAGCTCGTGCTTTTGAACCTATGGTATAAAACACCATAACGCAAATGCGTCAGTACGATTAAATGTACTGGTAAGCAAGTAAGGTAGGATGAACAGAAGGGTTTATATGTATAACCAATAGTAACTGACTGAATAACATGAACGTGAGAACACATGAATGAATACGTGAAATGTAACTGAGCTCATAACATCACTGAATGTGAATACTGATAACAAAAGTTTTGGTATAACTATTATACTATTATCTGTATGATTGTGTCTAACAGCCCTATATCTAATGGAACTAGCTAAGTTCTGTACTGAGTTAGGTGACTATATCTGACAGTCCTAAATTTGGTAGAACTATCTGAGTTCGATTACTGAGACTAAGATTGAGACTGTAACTGTGAGAAGTAGTCATCTAACCGACATCCCCCAAATGAGATAATATAATTGAGTTGGGGTTTAGTTTGTTACCCCAATTAGAAGGGTGTCAATACTGCTCCACTGGTAAGGACAGGCTTTGAGTAATCCCTTATTTAACAGGTACTCTAAGGAGAACGATGGGACCCTCATATAACAGGTTAATCCACCTCATCTACCCTCAACTAGCAGGTTTGATGTCTCAACCTACACTGCCTACGTAGTGATAGAACACAAGGATTGCTTCTAAGAATCGAACCCTCTGATAACAGTTGAGTTCCCATCCCTGGGCTCACTCGGTACTGAACCCTACTCCCATCTTAACAGATACTGAACATAATTGACTGAACTAAACTAGACTGCATTCATTGAGTTCGGTTGACTAATGGAACACTACTGAGATTACTGAATTTCTAAGATCTCTAAGATTTTCGAGTTTACTGAGTTTTCTTGAGAACATGACTGACTGAGTTCTATGAATCATGGCTTGACTGAGAGTATTTGGAAAACATGACACTGGATCTAGGTACACAGCTATATTATAGGGTACAAGTACCCCCAGGACTCGATAGCATAAAACTGACAAGACATAATACTTCTTGACACATGACCGTAGTCAACAATTCATAGTACAATCATTAGGGATTTTCATAAAGTATTCACATGTTATAAGCTTACACATAAATAGGAATGCATGTAAGCATATCATAATTTCATAAGCCTAATCTTATGAGCATTACGTCAATCCATTACAAAGCGTAAAAATTATGTGGGAGTGATATCAAACATACGAAAGAAACATGTATTCGTTAATTTTGGTCACAAATGAGTCATAAGGCATAATTCCTACTCTCTTAGGCATGTTTTTAAACACCTTGCGTGCATATCTTTACGCTTAGGCATAAATATTGAAATAATACTTTATGAAAATATTTTGCACTTCTAAAGAAAGAATTTCATACACATACTAACATATTTTCATGATAGTCATTAAGGACTTCAACTTGGAAATCAAACAACAACATAAACATAGATATAATTTAATTCATACCATATAATCCAAAGTTTATATATCAAGTAGGGTTTCTTGAGCTTTATGGGTGAAACTAATCCATGAATCAACAATTGACATACCTGTGCGGATGATTTCTTGAAGACTGGCGGAAAAAATCTTAAATTCTTAGCTTGAAATTAAACACCTAGGTTTTATTGTTCTCGGGGGATGATCTTTGAGAGAAACCCTAATTTGTTGGTATAGATAAATAAAGAAGTTATGAGCTCCGGTCTGGTATAATTAGGGGTCAAAATTGTGGAATAAGACAAAAATACCCTTTGAAAAATGGATTAAAATCGATGATTGGAAGTGGCGACGGTTTCGATGATGGTCCATCACTGGCTCGACGGTCGGTCGGTCCTGACCATCAAACTTGGCCAGTAGCTGAACTTTCTTCCTTGTCTGTGATTGTTTGGGTGATAGTCCATCGCTAGCTCAACGATCCGTTGGTACTGGCTATTGTACTTGACCAAAAGTCGTGTTCACTACCTTAGTTGCGATGGCTTGGGCAATCGTCCGTCGCTAGCTCGACGGTCCGTTGTCCTGACCATTGGTTCTGGGCAATTCTGACAATTCTCTATAAAACATCCATTACTTTTTACTACGATACCGAATTTAGATGAAATTGGTATCATTGGATATCTAATTCAATTTTCCAAATGATAAAAAGTTGAAATTGGGCAAATTCTATCTGATTTAAACATTAATCATTTAGGAAATCATCACTAACTTTTCTGGAGACTAGATTTGACTTAAAGAAAGTTTAGGGTATTAAAATATCTCCCCCTAGGGAACATTCATCCTCGAATGGGGATGACTAGACTGGGAAAGTTGAAAGACCGATCTTACTTAAGGGACATGAACATTTGAACATGTCTATATGATTAGAACTTGTGATATACTGAAATCTCATACTGAATGTACATATCTGAAGCATAGATATGTGATGGATAGTCTTCATGAATGCATGAGTGAAGTTACTAAGAAGCTGAGTTTCTCATGATGTGAATGCATATCTGATGTTTAAATAAATGATTGATATAATACATAAACATATAACTAGATATGAAAGGGTATTTGATACCAAGTTTATAACTGAAATCTGAACAAGAAATTGAATAAGCTTAAGGAAAACTATTACCTTGGGCTAAGTCTTAGTTTGCGGAGAAGAGGTGAGGATACTTAGTCCGCATGTCTAATTCTACTTCCCAAGTAGCTCCGTCAACGGATTGATTTTGACTAAGAACTTTGACTAAAGGGACTTCTTTGTTCCTTATTCTGCGAGTCTGATAGTCAAGAATTTTGACTGGGATCTCTTTGAAAGAAAGGTTATTCTAAATGTCTAAGCCCTCTTTCAGGATTACAATTGCTGGGTCACCTATGCACTTCTTTAGCAACGACACATGGAACAATGGATGAACTGAGGCTAATCTGAAGGCAATTCAAACACATAAGCTACCCTGCCAAAATGACTGAGAATTTTTAAAGGACCAACATATCAGAGACTAAGCTTTCCCTTCTTGAACAAATTTCTTCACTCCCTTCATTGGAGAGATTTTCAAGTACACATAATCACTAATCTCAAACTCGAGATCCTTTCTGTGCATATCTATGTACGATTTCTATTGGCTCTAAGCTGTCTTGATCCATTCTCTAATCAACTGACCTTTCTCTAAGGTATCTAATACCAAATTAGACCCTAGTATTGCGGCCTCACCCAATTTAAGCCAATCGATTAGAGATCTACACCTCTTACCATGGAGAGCTTTAAATGGATCTATCTAAATACTAGAATGATAGTTGTTGTTATATGCAAACTCAGTTAAAGTCAAGTGGTCATCCTAACTCCCCCTGAAACTAATTGCACTTGCCCTTATCATATCTTCTAAGGTCTGAATGGTTCTTTCTTCCTGACCATCTGTCTGAGGATGAAAGGTTGTACTGATGTGAACTTGGTTACCAAGACCCTTTTGGAATGATTTCCAGAAGTGAGAGGTGAACTGGGTACCTCTATCTGAAACAATAGACAACAAAACACCATGTAATTTGACAAACTCCCTGATATAGAGTTTGGCATAATCCTCGGCTGAATAAGAGGTATGAACTTGAAGAAAATGAGCTGATTTGGTCATTCTATCTACATTGACCCATATTGAATTAAGCTGACGATGAGTATGAAGAAAACCCATCACAAAGTCCATGTTCACTTCTTCCCACATCTAAGTAAGAATGCATGGACCCACTAGGCTTCTAATGCTCTATCTTGAACTGCTGACATGTAGAGCATTTATCCACAAACTCTAACATATCTCTCTTTATCCCACTTCACCAATAGATCGCCCGCAAGTTATGGTACATCATTGTGGCCCCTAGATGAATAGAGAAGTGTGGACCATGCGCTTCAGCAAGAATTCGTTGCCTCAAGTCATCTACTCCTGGAAAACATAGACGACCCTGAAAATGGAGAACACCATCTCCCTCTTGCGAGAAAAACTCTACCTTCTGATCTCTAACCGACTCTTTCAACTTAATAGGACTGGGATCTCTATCTTGTTTTTCTTTCACTTCGGATACTAGAGATGATTCTAAAATTTCTGAACCCATATACTACCTTTCACAAAATCGACTAAGCAAAAACCTAATCAGTCAAGCTGATGGACTTCCTAAGCTAACTTTTTTTACTATCCTCAACATGAGCAACGCTACCCATAGACAGTCTATTGAGAGTGTCGGCCACTAATTGGACTTTCCAAGATGATAAAGGACACTCATGTCATAATCTTTCAAGAGCTCTAACCACCTTCTATGATGGAGGTTAAGATCTTTCTGATAAAAGACACACTGAAGGTTATTATGATCTTTTAACACATCTACATGAACGCCATATAAGAAACGTCTCTAAATCTTCAAGGCAAAATCTACGACTACTAACTCAAGGTCATGAGGCAGATAATTTTTCTTATGGGGCTTAAGTTGTTTGGAGGCATAGGATATGAAATCCATCTGAACCATCTAGAAGAGACAAAATTGGAGATGAGGTGAGTCGAGTCTTCAACTCTTGAAAAGTTTTTTTGCATAAATCTGACCACTAAAACTGAACCTTCTTTGAGTCAATCTGGACATAGGGGATGCAATACATGAAAATCCTCCAAAAAACCAATGGTAATAGCCATCAAAACACAAGAAACTCCTGATATCTTAGAGAGATATAAGTCTGGGTCAATTTATTACTACTTCAATCTTTTGAGGATCAACTCTAATGCCATCACCGGAGAAGAAATAATCGAGCACTTCTGCTGACCTTAGCCAAAATTTGCACTTACTAAATTTGGAAAATAGCTGATGATTTTTTAGAGTCTGCAATACTATTTAGAGATGGTCTACATGATCACGCTCACTACGGGAGTAAACAAGGATGTGATCTATGAAGACTGTGATGAACATGTCCGAGTTCTACTTGAACACACAGTTCGTCAAGTCCATGAAAGATGCAGGGGCATTGGTAAGAACAAAGGATATAACTAAGAATTCGAAGTGAATATATCAAGTTCAGAAAGCTAGTTTTGGAATATCATATTCTCTGACCCTGAGTTGATGATAGCCTGATCTGAGGTCTATCTTAGACTAATAGTTTCACCCTTAAGTTGATCGAACAAGTCATCAATTTTAGGAAGTGGATACTTGTTCTTGACGGTGACTTTATTAAGATAAGGTAGTCTATACACATTTTAAGAGAACCGTCTTTGTTGCGCATGAATAAGATTGGTGCACCCCACGGGGACACACTGGGTCTGACGAATCCCTTATCCAGGAAATCCTTCAACTGATCTTTTAACTCTCTGAGTTATACTGGTGCCATTCTATATGGCAGAATCGATATAGGCTAAGTATCTGAAAGGAGATTAATGCCAAAGTCTATTTCCCTTTCGAGAGAAATTCCTGGAAGATCTTTGGGAAATACATCTGAATATTCAGTCATTACTGGGACAAATCCAATACTAGGATTTTTTGAACTAGAGTCCTTAACTCAAAAAAAATTATAGACACATCCCTTAGATATCATTCTCTATGCCCGAAGAAAGGAAATAAGCTGACCTCTGAAAACTAAAGTACTACCCTTCCACTCTAGAACGGGTTCATTCTAGAACTAAAACTGGATAACTCTATTCCTACAGTCAACTGTGGCATAGCAGGAATAAAGCCAATCCATGTAGAGAATAATGTCAAAATCAGTCATCTCTAATTCGACTAAGTCTACTGAAGTGACTTTCTGAGATACCATAATCGGACAGTTCATGTTTGCCCGTCGAGCTATGATAGTTTTACCCACTAGGTAGAGACTGAGAAGGGCTCTGCTAGAATTTTAGGACTGTCTCTAAAATCAATTTCGATATAGAGAGTAACAAAAGGCAAAGAAGATCCTAGATCTAGTAAGGCATAAACATGTACATGAAATATTTGTAACATACCAGTAACCACATTAATAAAATTTTCCAAATCCTTTTGTGGCTGAAGAGCTTAGAGTCTATTTAGGCATTTCCTGCTGGTAGCACTGGAAGAGGCTCCTTGCTGATTTTTCCAATCAGAATGAGCTGGAGAGAGATTATGCTGACCCTAAGAACCTAGATGGGGACAATCTCTGATTTTGTGGCCTGGCCTTCCATATCCAAAGAAAACATTACTGCCTGCTCTACATGTACCTGATGGTGCTTTCCACATGTCTGACAAAGAGGATACATTCGGGCACTGCTAATACTACCCTGAGACATAGAGCCTAGAAACCTATCTCAGTTGCCGTCTCTAAATTTTGACACTAGAGCACTAGCTGAGGAAGGATCTAGAACAGAAGACTTTAGGTGGAATTGAGAACGACTTTCACTCTCTGACTTAGGACGTCCAATGTTGAAACTACCTGTCCTTGGTCTGTTATTCTTCTACTCTCTCATCTTAATCTTTTGGTCTTCTATCTATAGAGCATAGATCATAGGCCTGGCTATGTCCATCTCACTAATCAACATTACAGATCTGCACTCATTGCCCATACTATCATTCACTCCAAAAACAAACTTACTCATCTTAGCCCTGCTGTCTTCCACTACATAAGGAGCATATCTAGCTAATTGAGCAAACTCGAACTACTAAAATAATAATATAATAAAATAATCATGCTATCCTCAAATAATGAGGACTCACTGCTAGTCTGGCTGCTAAACGTCTGATCTACTAAGGATGCTCTAAAACTCATGCTTTTGAACCTATGGTATAAAACACCAAAGCGCAAATACGTCAGTACAATTGAATATAATGGTATGCAAGTAAGGTAGGCTGAATGAAAGAGGTTTATATGCATAAACAATACTAACTGACTAAATAACTTAAACTTGAGAACACATGCATGAATGCATGAACTGTAACAAAGATAATAACATTACTGAATCTGAATACTGATAATATAAGTTTTTGTATAACTGATGTACTATAATCTGAATGACTGTATCTGCCAGTCCTATTTCTAATGGAACTAGATGAGTTTTGTACTGATCTGGATGACTGTATTCATTGTCGTGGATTCTATAGAACTATCTGAGTTCTATTACTGGGACTAAGTTTGAGACTATAACTGTGGGAAGTATTCATCTAACCAACATGCCCTAAAGAACATAATATAATTAGTTGGGGTCCAATCTATAACCCCAATTAGAAGAGTGTCAATACTATGCCACTAGTAAATACAAACTGTAAGTAATCCCTCATCTAACAGGTACTCTATGGAGATGATGGGAACCACATATAATAGGTTAAGCCACCTCATCTACCCTCAACTAGCAGGTTTGATGTTTCAACCTACACTGCCTACGTAGCTCTAGAGAGAAAGGACTTCTTCAAACAATCACACCCTCTAATAATAGGTGAGTTCCTGAGCACATGACTGACTGAGTTCTATGAATCATGGCTTGACTGAGAGTATCTGGAAAGCATGACACTGGCTCTAGGCTTACAACTAAATCATCGGGTACAAGTACCCCCAGGACTCGATATCATAAAACTGACAAGACATGAACTTCTTAACACATGGTCATAGTTAACAATTCATAGTACAATCATTGAGGATTTTCATGAAGTATTCACATGCTTTAAGCTTACGCATGAATAGGAATGCATGAAAAGATATCATAATTTCATAAGCCTAATCTTATGAGCATTACGTCAATCCATTACAAAGAATAACAATAATGTGGGAGTTATATCAAACATAAGGGCCAACCTTGGATTCATCAAATTTGGTCACAAAAGAGTCATAAGGCATAATTCCAATTCCTTTAGGCATTTTATCAGACCCCATGCCTACACATCTTTAGGCTTAGGCATGAATATTGAAATAATACTTTATGGAATCATTTTACACTTCCAATGCAAGAATTTCAACAACATACTAACATATTTTCATGATAGTTATTAAAGGCTTCAACTTGGAAATCAAACAACAATATAAACATGGATATAATTTAAGTCATACCATGGAATCCAAAGTTTATATTTTAAATAGGGTTTCTTGAGCTTCATGGGTTAAAGGAACCCATGAATCAACACTTGACATACCTGGGTGGATGATTTCTTGATGATTGGTAGAGGAAAGATTGAACTCTTGGCTTGGAATTAAACACCTAGGGTTTTTTATTCTTAGGGATTGATCTTTGAGAGAAACTCTAATTTGGTGTTATAGATAAATAAAGAAGTTATGAGCTCTAGTTTGGTATAATTAGAGGTCAAAATAGGTCGAAAAAGACCCAAATACCCTTTTTGAAATGGCTTAAAATTGCTGATCGAAAGTGGTGATGATTTGGTTGATGGTCCGTTATTGGCTGATGGTCCATGTCCTGACCGTCGCACTTGGCCAGAACTTGAACTTTCTTCCTCGTCTGCGATAGTTTGGGCGATGGGACGTCATTAGTTTGAGGTCTGTCGGTCCTGGCTATCACACTTGACCAGAAGTCATGTTCACTACCTTAGTCACAACAACTTGGGCGAAGGTCCATTGCTAGCTCGACGGTTCGTCAGCCTGACCTCTACTTCTAGGCAATTTGGACAATTCTCTATAAAACATCCATAACTTTTTACTCCAATAATGAATTTGTACTAAATTGGTATCATTGGAAAGCTAATTCAATTTCCCACATGTTAAAAAGACAAACTTGTGGAAATTCTATCTGATTAAAACATTAATCCTTTAGGAAGTCATCACTAACACTTCTGGAGGCTAGATTTGACTTAAAGAAAGTTCGACGTATTACAATATCTACCCCTTAGGAACATTCATCCTCAAATGGGACTGACTAGACTGGGAAATTAGATAGACTAATCTTACTTAAGGGACGTGAACAGTTGAACATGTCTATATGGCTGGAACTTCTGATATACTAAAATTTCATACTGAATATGCATGTCTGAAGCATAGATATATGACAGATAGTCTTAATGAATGCATGACTGAAATGACTGAAAAGCTGAGTTTCTTGTGATGATAATACATATCTGATGCATAAATACGTGACTGACATGATACATGACATATGACTAGATATGCAAGGGTATTTGGTACCAAGTTTATAACCAAAATTTTAACATTACACTGAATAAGATAAAAGAAACATATTACCTTGGCCTGAGTATGAGTTTACGGAAAAGAGGTGAGGATAGTTGGTCCGCATGTCTACTTTTGCTTCCCAAGTAGCTCCCTCAACAGACTGATTCCCCTAAAGAAGTTAGACTAGAGAGACTTCTTTGTTCCTCAATCTGTGAGTCTGGTAGTCAATAATTTTGATTGGGATCTCTTCGAAAGAAAGGTTGTTCTGAATGTCTAAGCCCTCTACCAGGACTATAACTGTTGGATCACCTGTGCACTTCTTTAGCAATGATACATCGAACACTGGATGAACTGAGGCTAAATCTGAAGGCAATTCGAGCATTTAAGCTACATTGCCAAAACGACCGAGAATTATAAATGGACCAACATATCAGAGACTGAGCTTCCCATCTTGCCAAATTACTTCACTCCCTTCATAGGAGAGATTCTCTAGTACACATTATCATCATTCTCGAACTTAAGATCCTTTCTGCGCACATATGTGTATGATTTTTATTGGCCCTAAGCTATCTTGAGCCGTTCTCTAATCAACTGAACTTTCTCTAAGATGTCGAATACCAAGTCGGGCCTTACTACTGTGGCCTCACCCACTTCGAACCAACCGATTAGAGATCTGCACCTCCTACCATAGAGAGATTCAAATGGAGCCATCTGAATACTTGAATGATAGTTGATTTTTTATGCAAACTCAATTAAAGGAAAGTGGTCCTCCCAACTCCCCTTGAAATCAATTTCTCACACCCTTAGCATATGTTCCAAGGTCTAAATGGTCCTTTCTGCTTGACCATCTGTCTGAGGATGAAAGGTTGTACTGAGGTGAACTTAAGTACCAAGACCCTTTTAGAATGCTTTCCAGAAGTGAGAGATGAGCTGGGTACCTCTATCTGAAATAATAGACAATGGAACACCATGCAATTTGACCAACTCCCTGATATAGAGTTTTGCTTAATCCTCAGCTGAATAAGAGGTATGGACTGGAAGGAAATGAGCTGATTTTTTCATTCTATCTACAATAACCCACACTGAATTATGCTGACGATGAGTATGAGGCAACCCATCACAAAGTCCATGTTCACTTTTTCCCACTTCTAAGTAGGAATACGTAGTTCCTACATGGACCCACTAAGCTTCTGATGCTCTATCTGGACCTGTTGTTATGTAGAGCATTTATCCACAAATTCTACCATATCTCTCATCATCCCACTCCACAAATAGATCTCTGACAAGTTACGGTACATCTTACTGGCCCCTGGATGAATAAAGTAGCGCACACCATACACTTCTACAAGAATTTGTTGCCTTAAGTCATCTACTCCTGGAAAACATACACAACCCTGATAACGGAGAACACCATCTCCCCCTTGTGAGAAAAACTCTACTTTCTAATCTCTGACCAACTCATTCAACTTAACAAGACTGGGATCTCTATCTTGCTTTTCTTTCACCTCAGATACTAGAGATGATTTTGAACTATTCTGAGCCAATATACTACCTTCTGCTGAATCAACTAAGTGGACACCTAGTTAGGAAAGTTGATGGACTTCCTGAGCTAACTTCTTTTTACTTTCCTCAACATGACCAACACTTTTAATAGACAGTCTACTGAGTGCATCGGCCAATACATTGGCCTTGCCTGGATGATAAAGGACATTCAGGTCATAATCTTTCAAGAGCTCTAACCACCTTCTCTGATGGAGGTTAAGATCTTTCTGAGAAAAGACATACTAAAGGTTCTTATGATCTATGAACACGTCTACATAAACACCGTATAAGTAAAGCCACCAAATCTTCAAGGAAAAAACTACGGCTGCGAACTCAAGGTCATGAGTCGAATAATTCTTCTCTAGGGGATTAAGTTTTCTGGAGGTGTAGGCTATAAACTTACCATACTACATGAGGGAATAACCCAAACCCATTATAGATGCATCACAGAGCACTACGAATCCATCTGAACCATCTAGAAGAGTCAAAACTGGAGCTGATATGAGTCAAGTCTTCAACTCTTGAATATAATTTTTGCATGAATCTGATCATAGAAACCAAACCTTCTTTTGAGTCAATCGGGACATAGAGGATGCAATAGATAAAAATTTGTTAACAAACCAATGATAAAGGCCATCCAAACTCAAGAAATTCCTGATATAAAATGGAGAGATGGGTGTGGACCAGTTTCTCTCTTCTTCGATCTTTTGAGGATAAATTCTAATGCCATCATCAGAGACGATATGACCAAGGAATGCTACTGACCTTAGAAAAAATTTCCCCTTACTAAATTTGGCGAACAACTGTTGATTTTTGAGAGTCTGTAATACTATTCTGAGATGGTTTGCATGAACACACTCCCTGTGGGAGTAAACAAGGATGTAATCTATGAAGACTATGATGAACATGTCCAAGTACTACTTGAACACCCAGTGATCAAGTCCATGAAATCTTTTGGGGCATTGGTAAGACCAAAGGACATAACTAAGAATTTGAAGTGACCATAACAAGTTTGGAAAGATATTTTTAGAAAATCATATTCTCTAACCCTGAGCTGATGATAGCCTGATCTGAAGTCTATCATAGAAAAACAACTGACACCCAAAAGTTGATCGAACAAGTCATCAATTTTGGAAAGTGGCTACTTTTCTTGACGGTGACTTGATTAAGCTGGCAGTTGTCTAAACACATTCTAATAGAACCGTCTTTCTTGTGCATGAATAAAACTCGAGCGCCCCATGGGGATGCACTGGGTCTGATGAATCCCTTATCTAGGAGATCCTTTAACTGATCTTTTAACTCCCTGAGTTCTACAGGTGCTATTCTGTATGATAGAATAGATATAGGTTGAGTATCTGGAAGGAGATCAATATCGAAGTATATTTCCCTTTTGGGAGAAATTCTTGGAAGATCTTTGGGAAAGACATAAGAATAATCATTCACTACTGGGACTGATTCAAGACTGGGAGTTTTGGAACTAGAGTCCTTAACTCGAACAAAATTATAGACACATCCCTTAGATATCATTTTCCATGCTTGAAGGAAGGAAATAAGCTGACCTTTGTAAACTAAAGTACTACCCTTCAACTCTAGAATGGGTTCATTCGGGAACTAAAATTGGATAACTCTATTTCTATAGTCGACTGTGTCATAACAGGAATGAAGCCAATCCATGCAGAGAATGACTTCAAAATCAGTCATCTCTAATTTGACTAAGTCTACTGAAGTGAGTTTCTAAGATACCATAATTGGCCAATCCTGTATACCCATTGGGCTATGATAGTTTTACCCACTGGGTAGAGACTAAGAAGGGCTCTGCTAGAATTTTGGGAGTGACTCTTGATGTTTGAGCCCATGCTAATACATTTATAGCTTTTAACTCTAAATAATTGCAATGTCTTGAGCAACTTTAGTCGTTTTTGATTAGTTTACTTTGATTTTACAGTATAAGTAGAGAAGAAGAGAAACCACAAATAAAGAAAGAAAAATGCATGAAATCAAAAGCAAATAAAGAACAAATATGCCTGACGACATCCATCACACGTCTTCAACCTGGTGATAGGTTGTCAAGGATGCCATCAACCTTAAATAGAAGATGGAAGTTGCAGGAAGTTTTGTGATGACATTAATAAAACACCGTTAAAATGATGATAAGGCATCACTATCATCAACAACCATATGAAGCAAAAGATAAACTTGCATAGCAGCTGACGACGTCCATGATAGGCTGTCAAACTCTTGATAGGCTGTTATGAGCGTCGTCAACTATTTTGAAGAAAATCTGAACGTTAATTTTATTTTCTTATTTTGGGCTAACTATTTAAAGCCTTGTTTTAGTTTTTTTTTATCATTCAATCATTAAAAATTATACATATCCTACAAAATACAATATACAATATTTTCCTCTCTTTCTCAAAAACCATTATTTGGGAGTTTTGTCTTTTGATTCAATTCAAAGTATACTTTTGATTTTATTCATCATTGTAAGTTAATCTTTTTAGTTATGAATTCTATTTGCATACTTGTTTCTTTCATCATGAGTGGCTAAACACCTTTAATCTGGATTATGGGATCTAGGGTTAGGTCATGATAGGTTGTTAAATGCTCAAGATTTAACAGGTTTTAAGATTTCTTCATAATTTTGAGATTATAATTAAAGTCTGCTGGTTGTAAACAGTTGGTGTACCTACTTTTATTTGCTTGAGAAAGAAATCATAAACGGTAGGAAGTGAATTATCAATAAGGACTCGGAAAGAATTCATTCAATAATCAGCATTGTAACAAGGTTGACTAACGTGAGGTAAAATGTGGATAGTGAGTAGCGATTCCCTAAGTCCAAGAGGATTAGGAAATTAGATGCTTGAATAGGCTGAGAGAAATTCGAGCATATCATCGATAAAGATAGCTTGTCATCGTAACCACTATGAGAATCTTGAGTCACCTTTAGCATCTGTCATTTACCGTAAGCCCTAGTAAACATAATTTTGGTTATTTCATAAACTCTTAATTGACAAACACAGAAATTACTGTGACCAAAAATTATTTGCTAATCTCCAAAACCCCCATTTTATCTTTTTATATCGTTTGTTTGAATTTAACTTGTAGCTTTAGTTTCAAACTAGTTTAATCTCCACTCAAATTGTTGCCTATGGGATTCAAACCTAACCTAGTTGTTCTTTATATTGACAACGATCGCTTACACCCATTCAAGAGTGTAATTTGAGGGTTATCAAAAATAGCGCCGTTGTCGGGGAATAATTTGGCATATAGAGTTGGTTTGGAATTAGCCTACTAGCATGAATTCAAACTTTTAAATATTTGTTTTTAGTTTTATTCTATTTTTAGTGTTAGGTAGATTTTTATTTTAGTTTACTTATTACTATGGCATCGTGGAATGAACATGAGCTTGGTGGTTGGAAATCTTATCTTGATGATCTATGTCCATATTGCGACGGACCTCACTTTTGGCAAGATTGTAGATATATTTTTCGGTGAGAGATGTGTGAACCATTTCTATCCTACCTGGAGTATGATTGTTCTTTATGTGGTGGTAGAGATGGCCATTGGAGTGATTGTCCAAATACCCCTCCCCCTATTGCGCTAACCTAAATTCTAGCTCTTCTTATGAGTTTGATAGGTCTTATGGTAAGAAAAGGAAAACCAAAGCACTGGTAAGACTGGCATTGAAGCTATGTTTCAATGAATATTGGATCTCTATAAAGAAACATATGATATCATATGTGATATGCGTCAAGACATGAAGCCGATCATTCTTGAGGAGATGGATATAGAGGTCAATTAATCGAAGCATTCTTCTATATTATGTTTAGATGATATCTTGTCTATGGAATCATTTAACATAATGGAAAAGTGTGAAGATGAGAAGCAAGAATCCTATGCTGATGATGAACTTGATGTTAATCTTCCATTGGATATTTCCCAACCAATTGAACCACTCATGAACTAAGATGCCAAAGATGAGGAAATGGTACTAGAATTGAAAGAAGAAATAAAGAACATTCCTGGTGAAGACTCTAGTCCATTTCATGGTAAAGATGCTAATAGAGACGCTACTCCAAAATTAAGAGTTAGTACTCATTCAAACTACTTCTCAACATTATGCTTTGTGGATGTGATGAAATTCAAACCACCCAAGAAAATGATGAATTTTGAAAATGAGGAGAAAAATTCTTATATTTTGGAGTTTATCTTTCCAAAAGGGTATACTACAAACCTAGTATTAAAGGCCAAGAAGCTTAAATTTTGATATCCATTTAGTGTCTTTTTAAGATCCTCATCATTCCAATGAGCCCATAAGAAAGTTCAATGAAAAATTGGGCAAGCGGTTCAAGTCTTTGAAGTGGCGTGATATAACATTTCTTATCATGCCCTCACATTTTCCCAACAGACCTAAGGATGTAAAGATCAAAATATGGGCTGACAATTTAAATCTTCAAAGTGGAGGGAGAAAGTATGACTGGATGTTGTCGTGCGGCGACACTAAATTAGGTGCTTCTTGGGAGGCAACCCAAGGTATTTTTTTGTTTGTATTCATATTATATGATTGACATTAGATCTTTGCACCCATGGTGCTACAGGTATATTTCTAACTCTATTATTTTGGTTTGACGCATTAGGGACATTCCATCATTTTAAGTTGAGGGTGTTGGGGCTACTTGTGGGTGTTGATGTCGTCCTAGGGTTTTTTTTCCGTGCCTCTTTTCTCCGGAGTCTTGTTTCTACTAGAGCCGACATATTTAGGCATATTGCACTTGTTTTGTGATTGTTGTAGTTGACTAGGATAAATACAAATAACTAAGGCAGTTAACTTGTTATTGTGATTTTTGAGCACCTCTCCATTGGTCTGATAAATCGCTATGTGAATTTCATCCATTTGTGACCATGGTGTATCTTTTTGTGGCATTATTCTGGCAACTGAATAACCTTTGTTAACTAAGTGCATGAAGTGGATAAGTAGTGGTATGCAAGATACTTGTGTGCCTTGTGTGTGTAAGGTCTTACTCAGTTCCCGTTGTGTGTTGAATCTAGAACCTGCCCTGTTAGTCTTACCATGGTCATAAGATAGGAGTTAGGAAAGGATCATAGGCCATTTTTTATTTTAGCCCACTTTAGCCAAAATGATCTTCATGTGCATTATATCTCTTGATCCCTGTTTTGAGCCTAACTAGCCTATTTTTTTCTACGACACCTCTCACCTTCCCGTTTACATCACAATGACCTTGTTTTGTCCCTGGTCCTCCTTGGACAATGTGTACCTTGACTTAGGCAAATAACCTATGTTGAGGGTGTCTATTATAGGGGTGCTTGATACAAAATGAGTATGAAGAGAGGAAGAATAAAAGAAAAGAATAAAAAGTTGGGTGCGGTGAAAAAGGAATAAAAAATGAGAAACTTGTGTAAAACATGATTAAAGATAATATGATAATTGAAAACACCGCATCCATCTTGAGCATGTGTGATCAATAAAAGAGAGAAAGAAAAGAAGGTTTGGAGTTGAAATCCCAAGAGTTTAGTGTAGTGTCAAGGAGGCATAGTTACTCTGAAATATCCATGAATATCATACCAGCCCCTAGCCTACGTTATAAGATTAAGAAAAGCCCTATAGTGATCCTAACTGACCTGTCTGGCGACTTGGGTATTGCCTATAAGGGCAAGCCTATGGCATTTGATGCGTAATGCTGGAACTTTATTCTGAGAGTGAGTTTTATGTTTATCCCTATGTTTATGTATGTAAAATCTGACATGAGTGAAAAAGGAATTTCTTTATTGTGAGGGAACACTAGGTATGTTGCTAATCACTTCCTTATTCGGATACTATGATTTAGGTATGTGCTGGGTTGTTATTGCTAAATTCTTGCCATATCTTGATCCTCGTGAGTTGCATGGCTGTTTTTAATAATAGACACAGTTGCTCTTAATTTGACTTACCTTGGAGATAGTGCATGTATTCTAAACTAATATAAGCAGTTAGTTGCAAACTTGTACTTTGTATACTTTTGGTTATGTTCAGGTTTCTTGAGGAAAAACAATTGTTTAAGTTGAGGGTGTTGATGTGTGAGCCCATGCAAACACATTTACAGCTTTTAACTTTAAATAATTACAAAGTCTTGAGCAACTTTAGTCATTTTTTATTAGTTTACTTTTATTTTGCAGTATAAGTAGAGAAGAAGGGGAACCATAAACAAAGGAAGCAAAAATCATGAAATCGAAAGCAAATAAAGAACAAAGTATGGCTAACGACATCTATAACACATCATCATCCTGGTGATGGGATGTCAAGGATGCCGTTAACCTTAAATAGAATATGTAAGTTGCAGGAAGTTTTGTGAAGACATTCGTGACATGCCGTCAAGATGATGATAAGGCATCACCATCATCATCAACCTTAGGCAGTAGAAGCTAAACTTACAGAGAAGCTGACGACGACCGTGATAGGCTGTCAAACTCCTGATAGGCTATCATGAGCGACGTCATCTATTTTGAAGAAAATATGAACTTTAATTTTATTTTCTTATTTAGGGTTAACTATTTAAAGCCTTGTTTAAGATTTTTTTTAATTATTCAATCATTAAGGATTGGATATATCCTACAAGATACAATATATGATATTTCGCTCTCTCTCTTTCAAAATCCAATACTTTGGAGTTGTCTTGTGATTCAATTCAAAGTATACATTTGATTTTCTTCATCATTGTAAGTTAATCCTTTCACTTATGAATTCAATTTGTATACCTGTTTCTTGCATCATGAGTGGCTAAACACCTTTAATCTGGATTATGGGATCTAGGGTTAGGTTATGATAAGGTGTTAAATGCTCAAAATTTAAGAGGTTTTAGGATCTCTTGGTAATTCTGAGATTGTATTTAAAGTTTACTGGTTGCAAACAGTAGGGGGTACCTACTTTGATTTGCTTGAGAAAGAAAGCATAAACAGTAGGAAGTGAATTATCAACAGGGACTCAGAAAGACTTCATTTAATAATCAGCACTGTAATAAGGTTGATTAACTTAAGGCGAAATCTTGACAGTGAGTAGCGATTCCCTCAGTCTAAGAGGATTAGGAATTTAGACGCTTGAATAGGTCGAGAGATATTTGAGTATATCATCAATAAATATAGCTTGTCATCCTAACCACCGTGAGAATCTTGAGTTACCTTTAGAATCTGTGAGTACCATAAGTCCTAGTGAACATAATTCTGGTTATTTTGTCAACTCTTTATTGAAAAACACTAAAATTAAAGTGACCAAAAATTATTTGCTAATCTCCAAAACCCCCATTTTATCTTTTTATATCATTTTTTTGAATTTAACTTGTAGCTTTAGTTTCAAACTAGTTTAATTGCCACTCACATTGTTCCCTATGGGACTCTACCCTAACCTAGTGGGATTTTATATTTACAACGATCGCTTACACCCATTCAAGAGTGTAATTTAAGCGTTATCAACTCTAAAATCAATTGGTATATAGGGAGTAACAAAAGACAAAGAAGCTCCTAGATCTATCAAGGCATAAACATGTACATGAAAGATCTATAACGTACCCGTAACCACATTAGAAGAATGTTCCTGATCTTGTTGGGACTGAAGAGCTTAGAGTCTATTTGGGCGTTGCCCGCTGGTAGCACTGGAAGAGGCACCCTACTGATTTTGGGGATTGGACTGAGCTGGAGGGAGATTATACTGACCCTGAGGACTTAGCCAGGGACAATATATGACTCTGTGTCCTAGCTTGCCACATCCGAAGAAAATATCACTGCCTGCTCTGCAAGTACCCTGATGGTGCTTGCCACATGTCTGACCAAGAGGATAGGTTTTGGTACTGCTAACACTACCCTGAGACTCAGAGCCTAGCGCCCTATCTCTGTTGCCATCTCTAAATTTCAACACTGGAGCACTGGCTGAGGAAAGAGCTGGAACGGATGACTTTAGGTGGAATTGAGAACGCCTTCCACCCTTTAACTTAGGCCGAGCAAAGTTGAAACTACATGTCCTTGCTCCCTTATTCTTTTTCTCTCTTATCTTAATCTTTTGCTATTCTATCAGTTGAGACTAGATCATAAGCCTGGCTATGTCCATCTCACTAATCAACATTGCAGATCTGCACTCATTGACCATACTATCATTAACCCCAAAAATAAACTTACTCATCTTAGCCTTGTATTCTAACACTACATAAGGAGCATAATTAACTAAATGAGTAAACTTAAGAGAATGCTCTTTCACTGTCATATTTCCTTGCTTGAAGTTGATAAACTCTAACACCTTAGCTTCCCTCAGCTTTAGGGGAAAGAATTTATCAAGAAAAGCAGTGGCAAACTCTTTCCACTCTATAGGGCCTACGTCACCAGCCCTCTTTACTTTCCACTGAACTATGTGTGAGCCACCTACTATAATTGGTATGCTTCTAGCTCAGCAATCTCACTAGCAGTAACTCTCATGATATCTTTAACCTTCTAAACTTAATAAAGGAATTCCTGACGGTCCTCGTCTGACTTAGACCCAAAAAAGGATGGAGGATTCATTCAGGTGAAGTCCCGAATCCTGGATGCAATTGAATGGCCACTGGGTTGGCCAAAATAACAGTTGGTCATTCATTCTGGGTAGCAACAAAATTAGCAAGATTAGTGAACGCAGCTCTGAACACTGCATGAGAAACATGTTCATCCAAGGGATCTGCTTGGACGGGCTGAGGGGCTAACTAATTTCCATTTCTTCTCTTAGGAGGCATGTTCTATAAATAAAAGGAAGAAAATGATTATTCCAAGGGTCAAAGTTGAGCTCATGCTCACTGGCATGACATGAATATTGAAAGAAAAGAAACTATTCCCAAAATATCTTATAGCATCCAATTCATAAATGTGCCATGCAACACACCCATGCACAAGACTCTACAAGATGCAACTTTCATACTTCCTAGGACACTATTGAACCTTTGTCTCTGATACTAAGTTTGTAATGCCCTAAATCTGGTACCTAGAATGCTACACGATGCTCATGGACCCGAAGAACCACAAGCTAACCTATGTCTGAAATCTGTAACTTGGCACTTCAAAATATTCAGTATAAATGCAAAAAAGGTTGAAAGGCCATGAGGTTCAAATAAATTATAAAACATAACATATGGAAATACGGTATATCAATACAAAAATTAAAGTGAAATAACTTTCTGAACATGCTATAGTATGGAATCCTCTAAACAGTCTAAAAACTGTGGAGTTGATTGGACATGTCCCTAACTAACTCTATACTACTAAAATAATAAAGTAATAAAATAATCATGCTATCCTCGAATGATGAGGACTCACTACTAGTCTGGTTGCTGAACATCTGATCTACTAAGGATGCTTTGGAGCTCGTGCTTCTGAACCTATGGTATAAAACACCTTAGTGCAAATGCATCAATACGATTGAATGTGCTGGTATGCAAGTAAGGTAGGCTAAATACAAGGGGTTTATATGCTTGAACAATACTATCTGATTGAATAACATGAACGTGAGAACACAAGCATGAATGCATGAACTGTAACTGAGATCATAACATAACTAAATCTAAATACAGATAACACAAGTTTTTGTTTAACTAATATACTATTATTTAAATAATTCTATTTGACAATCTTATTTCTAATAGAACTAGCTGAGTTTTGTACGGAGCTGGGTGACTGTATCTAACAGTCCTGAATTCTGTAGAACTATCTTAGTTCTATTACTGAGACTAAGATTGAGACTATAAATATGGGAAGTAGTTATCTAACTGACATGCCCCAAATGAGATAATATAATTGAGTTGGGGTCTAATCTATAACCCCAATTAGAAGGGTGTCAATACTGCGCCACTGGTAAGAACAAGCTATGAGTAATCCCTCATCTAACAGGTACTCTAAGGAGAAAGGTAGGACCCTCATATAACAGGTTAATCCACCTCATCTACCCTCAACTAGTAGGTTTGATGTCTCAACCTACACTGCCTACGTAGTGATAGAACACAAGGATTGCTTCTAAGAATCGAACCCTCTGATAACAGGTGAGTTCCAAAACTTTGGCTCACTCGATACTGAATCTTACTCCTATCTGAATAAATACTGAACATGATTAACTGAACAGAATTGGACTGTGTTCATTAAGTTTCATTGATTGACGAAACACTATTGAGATTACTAAATTTTTGAGATTTCTAAGTTTATAGAGTTCTCCTGAGTCATATAACTGACTGTGTTTTATGAATCATGGCTTGACTGAGAGTATCTGGAAAACATGACACTGGCTCTAGGAACACAGATAAATTATTAAGTACACGTACCCCAGGACTCAAAAGTATAAAAATGACAAAATATGACACTTCTTGATACATGACCATAGTTAACAATTCATAGTACAATCATTGGAGATTTTCATAAAGTATTTGTATGATATAATCTTACACATGAAAAGGAATGCATGTAAACATATCATAATTTAATAAGCCTAATCTCGTGAGCATTACATCAATCCATTACAAAGCATAAAATAACGTGGGAGTCATATCAAACATAAGGGAGAAAAATGGATTCATTAATTTTTGTAACAAATAAGTCATAAGGGATAATTCCTATTCTCTTAGGCATTTTATCAAACACCTTGCATGCATATCTTTAGGCTTAGGCATTAATATTGAAATAACACTTAATGGCAACACTTTACACTTCCAATGAAAGAATTTGAACAACATGCTAACATATTTTCATGATAGTAATTAAAGACTTCAACTTGGAAATCAAACAACAACATAAATATGGATATAATTCAATTCATACCATGGAATCCAGAACCTAAACTTTCTGCCCTATCTGCGACGGTTTGGGCGATGGTCCATCGCTCTCTCAACGGTCCATCGGTCCTGTTCGATGCACTTCACCAAAAGTCGAGTTCACTACTTTAGTCATGACGACTTGGGTGATGGTCCGTCACTAGCTCGACAGTCCATCGGTCTGACCATCACTTTTGGAAAGTTCCAACAGTTCTCTGTAAAATATCCATAACTTTTTACTTTGATACAGAATTTGGAAAAAATTAGTATAATTGGAAATCTAATTCAATTTTCCATATGATAAAATGTTTAAATTGGGGAAATTATGTATGATTTAAGCATTAATCATTTAGGAAGTCCTCACTAACTCTTCTGGAGACTAGATTTGACTAAAAAAAGTTTGTGGTATTTCAAAGTGTCACCTACTTTGGTAGATCCCTTAGATGAATAAGTCTCTTCTGGTTAATTCAAGACCACTTTTCAAGTGTTTGATCGGTTCATGACTATCTAATTCAATTAGCAATCTTTTCCACCAGAGAATACAACTGTTGTGAGAGTCTCATATTTCTCTTGGATGAACTATTCAAAATTTTATGGTTCAAATATGGATGAGGATCCAAAATATTTCATAGATGAGGTTTAAAAGATCACTACGATCATAGGTATTACAATAGTTCAGAGTGTAGACTTTTTCTCCGATAATTGAACAACATGACTCAACTATGGTTTAAATAGCGGAAAGATAGTCGATATGCGGTTGTTGTCCCAGTTGATTAGGAAGAGTTTGAACTTTTTCTTTATAGATTCTTTTCCCATAAGTGAAAAAGTCTAAGTTTAATGATTTCATCAACCAGAAGTAGGGCAATAGGTCTGTGAAGGAATATTTTCTAAAGTTTACCCAACTTTCTAGAAATAGTAAATTTGCCAAAGACTTGAATGAGTAAGTTTACTTCTAGTATTTTTGGTTTAATTGTCAAAAATGCTTGTTAGGGATATTGATATCTCTAGACATAAGATTCATGCCTTGTAGATTGAGGAAGATAAATTAAAAAAGAAGGAGATGGAGACTAAGAGGGCTAGAATAAGTTATTTTGACAATTCTTAGTAGAGGTTGGTAGGTGGAAATTTCTCTTTATGCTAGAAGAGTTTGTCAGCTCCAACCCTATATTTTACTAGTGCCCCAGTATGTATGTAAAGAGAGGAGCAACGGGTTAAAGCACCAGGGTCTATATCTCAAGGTAGTGTCACTAGTGATTGTACCTTTTTGGTTAGCAAAAAGTATGGTAGGAACCACCAAGAAGAGTGTTTAGCTGGCAGTGGTAGTTTCTTTGGATGTGGTAATCTCGTCCATAGTTTTAGGGATTGTCCAATATTTTCATAGAGGATCATAGATGCTTGCTAGCAATCTTAGTCCACCTATTCAGCATCCCCTTTCGGTAGACAGACTCAATAGTATGGAACTTCATCCGACTTAGGGGCAATCATTACCATAATATATTTTATGCCTTGCAGTCTCAACAGAAACACGAGAGTTCCCTTGATGAAGTCATTGGTACATTATGAATATTCATATCAATGTTTATGTCTTTCTAAATCTAGGAGCCAAGCTTTTCTTTTTGACCTGATACGTTGTAGTAGATTTTGGTGTCAATACTGAAAATCATTTAGAACCCACCTCAGTTTTTATTCCTATTTATGACTTAGTTATACATAAATGGGTATAAAGAAATATCCCTGTCTTAGTTTTTCTACAATCACCATAGTTGATCTGGAAGAGTTAGATATGACTAATTTTGATGGCATTATTGACCTGGATTAGTTACGGTGATGTTATGTTTTGGTCAACTATCAAACTAGGGTTGTTAAGTTTTATTGTCCTAATGAAACAATCTTAGAATAGAAGGCTATTACTTTAAAACCTATAAGTTGATTTGTCTCTTACCTTATGACTAGGAAAATAATCTACAAGTGTTGCATTTATCATTTACTTGAGGTTAGGGATTCTAATTCCAAAACACCAACCTTTAATTAATTCAAATAATAAATGCATTTTCAAAAGTCTTTCTTGAATATCTACATAGAGTCCCTCATGAGTAGGAGATAGAATTTGGAATAGACCTTCTTCTAGATACCCAACCTATTTTGTTTCTTTCTTACTGAATAGCTCCAGTTGAGCATAAGGAATTAAAAGACCTCTTAGAAAATGGTTTCATCAAACCTATTGTCTCTCTATGGGGTGCTCTAGTTCTCATTGTGCATAAATAAGATAGTTCCCCTAGAAGATTCATTAATTACCAGCAGTTGAAATAAGTCACAATCAAGAATAATTAATCCATTATTAGGATTGATTAATTTTTTTACTAACCTTAGGATGCACATTGATTTTCAATGATAGACCTTAGATCTAGCTATCATTGGCTTGTAGTCATTGAATGTAACATTCAAAAAATAGCCTTCGAAACTTGATATGGTCACAACGAATTTGTTTATATGCCTTTTGGACTAATGAATATGCCTACAACTTTTAGGGACTAGATGAATAAGTGTTCAAATATTATGCGGGCATATTCATTTTTGTCTCAATAGATGACATCCTATTAATCTCAAAATAAGGATGAGCATGTAAAACATTCGAGGATTTTCTTATAGATTCTTAAAGATAATTAGTTATTCCCCAAGTTTAGTAATTTTGAATTTTAGTTTAAATAAGTAGCATAACTTGGTCATATCATGTCTAGTAAGGGCATTTAGGTTGATTCTTAAAAGACTAACATTAATAGGAACAAGCTAGAATCGTCTCTCCATTAGAAATTAGGAGTTTATTAGGGTTAGTTGGCTATTATAGATAGTTTTTTTGAAGGATTTTCATCTATTTATTATTGTATGTCTAGATTGAGAAAAGTTTTTAGGAATTGAAAACTCGGCTCATTTTTTCTCTAATTTTAAATCTACCAGAGGATCCATATTGGTTTGTAGTGTAGTGTGATTTCTATAGAGTTGGCCTCAAGTGTGTGTTAATGCAACATAGTAAGGCCATAGTTTATGTTTCTACAAAAAAAGTACATGAGTAGAATTACCTAACTAATAATCTTTAGTTAGTAGCTATAGTTTTTGCCTTATAAATTTGAAGGTACTATCTTTATGGAATTCATGTGGACGTGTTTAGAAATCACAAGAGCCTTTAGTATGTGTTCAATCAAAATGATCTAAATATCCATTATATGAGATAACTAAATTTGTTGAAAGATTATGACATATGTCTTTTGTACCATTCGGGAAAAGCCAATGTAGTGATTAATGCTCTTGGCAAACTTTTGATGGGTAGTGTTTTTCATGTAGACGATGAAATAGAGTTAGTTTGTGACATACGAAGGCTTGATACATAGGGAATTTACCTTGTTGATTTACTAAAGGAGGAATTATGGTTTAGAGTGGTTCCTAATCTTCCCTATTAGTGGTGGTGAAAGAAAAGTAGGATAGTGATCTTAATTTGCTTAAGCTGAAGAAACTACCACAACCAAAAAGTGGAGGTTTCGTTCTAAGAAAGAGATTGTGTACTTTTATTTTGGGGACATTTATGTGCTCTAAATATTGGTGATTTGAGATAGAAGATTATAAAAGAAGATCATAATTCTTGATACTCTATTCATCTAGGTGCCACCAAGATGTATCGTGACCTATAGGAAATCAATCGATGGAATGACATAATGTAGAATATTAAAGAATTTGTCACTAAGTGTTTGAATTGCTAGCAAGTTAAGATTGGGAACGAGATACTATGTGGTAACAATCAGACTATCAATATTTCTACTTAGAAATAGGAAAAGATCAATAAGAACTTCATCAAAAGGTTACCTTGTATGCACTAGCAGCATAATTTGTTATAGGTTATAATGGATTGGATGACTAAGTTTGCATATTTCTTGCCAGTTAACACAATAGATTCAACTGAAAGTTATGTTATACTACATATTCAAGAGTTTGTCAAGTTACATGAAATCCATATGACTATAATTTAAGATAAAATAATCATTTTATTTTGCAATTTTAGAGAACTTTTCAGCAGGTTCTTGATATAAAGGTTCACCTTAACATAGTTTTCCACCTGTATACAGATGGTCATACAAGGTGTACCATTCAAATCATAGAGAATTGGTGAGAGCTTGAATGATTAACTTTAAAGGTAGTTGGGATGATTACTTCCCTCTCATGGAGTAGGCTTACAATAATAACATTCACTCTAAAATTTAGATGGCTCTATTTGAAGTGGTTTGAGGTTAGTGAAGATACCTTAATAGGTCTTGATTTCATTCATGGGGTTATGGAGAAAGTTTAGTTTATTAGGGGAATATTAAAAATAGCTTAAATTCCTTAGAAATCCTATGTAGATATAAGGACAAGAGAACTTGAATACATAAATGATGATTGTGTTTCTTTGAAAGTTTTACCTATGAAAATTTCTTTGAAAGTTTTATCTATGAAAAGGGTGATGAGGTTTGTCAAGAAAGGAAAACTTAGTTCCTATTAGGTTGGTTCTTTTTCTTTTTTGAGGTGCATTATCAAAGTTGGCCTATGAGTTAGATTTGTTTGCAAGCTTAGTATCAATGCATACAGTATTTCATGTTTCTTTATAAAATAAGTGGATTGGTGATTGAAATATTTTTTACCTTCAGAGAGTGTGGGTATGGAATTTAGTCTTTATTATGAAGAGGTCCCAATTAAGATTCTTTACTTTCATGTTCATAAGTTCAAAAATAAGTAAGTCCATTCAATGAATGTTTTTTCCAGAAATTATCTAGGTGTGAAAGATATTTGGGAAGCACAAGTAGATATGATAACCAAATACCCTCCCCTTATCCCTTCTTGTTTAATTCTAACTTAAGGTGATAATTTTCTCATTCATATCCTATTCATTTTCATGCCCCTTAGTAAAATATTCTGGTTTTGGTCCTTAGAAATTTTTCTAGGTTTTTAACTTCTGGACATTATATGAGTTGGGGTACTAGTCATATGGTAGGGTACGGGTAGTATGGTCCAGTTATATATTAGATAGTATTGGGTAGTGTTGGATGGTTGGGCTTCTGGAATGGGTATGATTTTGGTAGGTACGAGTAGTATGGTGGGTAATGGATCGTGGTTTTTCCTTCACTTAATCTAAAAGATAGTAAAGTAACTTGGATATGATTATGAGTGCGGCTCACTATGGGGCGTGAGATAGGGTACGAGTCATATTGTCCAACTTGTATGTTAGACAGTTTTAACCCCTCTTCGTTATATTATGGATATAGGTTAGGGGCACTATTCGTACCCTTGGGTATTATTTAGATTCCATAGTTGTATGTTGACCAGTGTGGGGGTCTAAGGTGAGGCCTAAGTAAGAGTAAGGGTAACCCTTGTAATCTATGGTGCGAATGGTATGGTGGAGTCATACTCATATTTGGGAATTTTATATAGTTTAAGTTGGGGGTAATCTATTCATTTCCTCTTATAAATGCTTGGTTCCCTATGACTTAAAACACCTTTTATGGCTTTAATTAACCTATTTCCAATTACTTAAACACTAAAAACTCCCTCAAATTCTCTCAAAGGGTCTTGGGTCAAATGAAGGCTAGGGTTTCACCAATAGGATCGAATTGGGACCTGTAAGGGCGACCTCTCATTTTTTTTTATAATCTAAAGAAAATTACTCCTCTCTCATTGTTAGTTCCAACTAAAGGCATGATTTATGAATGATTTTCATGATTTAATTATTGTATGGTTTTTTGTTTTCAAATATATGTTGGGGGTTTTGGTTGTAGTTGTTGGTAATGGTTTTTCTATGTCTTTTACTTATGGTTTTCATATCATAACGATTATTTGAATACTTGGTCGCTTGGGAATGACTAATTGGTACTTGGTTTTGGCTTTGGAACTATTATACCCTCAACATGTTTGATAAAATGCCTACAAGAATGCTTTTACTATATTGTTGGACTTTTAATGGAACTATTCCATGGTATAACTTGGTAATGGAACCCTAAATGGTTTAAATGGTTTGGAATGGTTAATTGGTAAAGTCTTGGTTGTAATGGCTATGGTTAATTGAACATCTTTGTAGGGTACAAGGGAATCCCCCAAGAAAACAAATTAATCAACATAATTGTTGGGTACATGAAAAACCCTCAAGTAACTAAATAATGTAACCTATGGGTACATAGGAATCCTTTCTTCTCTAAAAGGTTAGATAAGGACATTGCTTGTAAGCTATAGATGGTATGACGATACGACTACTTATAGCCTTGGTTAATAATAAGTGTAATAGTGTTCCTGGTTATATGGAAATAGTTTTAATTAGGAAATAATTGTCGGGTGTGATAGCTAACCATAAAGGTGTGAGTCCAATAGATGGACACTGGAAACTCATGTTTCTCGAAATGAGGATTAGTCATGATGAACATATGGGGTACATGGGAATCCCCTAGGTCATAATTGTATATATGTATGATGGAGAGTGTAATTAGGAATCCTCTACTCTTGTGGTATCTCCGGTTTATGCCACTATATGTATTGGGGCCTATTTAGGGGGTTACAATAAACCTACGTAGCCCATGGGTGGTTTTAGGATGGATAAGCTACACATACCAATGTTAATGTTCTAAATGTATGCCAAACTCACTTTCTTTTCCCGGTATAGTTTATATAAGTATATAAGTATATATGTATGGATATGTGTGCATATGATTATTTGTTAGGTTTTAAAGGTTGGCATTATCATATACTTATCTGGAGTTCTTGCTAGCATTGACAGTATCCCCATGTGATAAAGGAACCGACCATTCTACTTCTCCTACTTAGTAATCAGATTTTTGATCAGCTATTGGATAGAAGTGGTGAGCTTCCATACTTTAAAAGGCTCTATTTCATATCCTGGACATCTTCTCATACTTTAGTTATTTTATGTACATTAGTTTTGGCTATGGTTGGGGGCATGTCCCAATCGGATATTTTATTTCTTTCAAGTAGAGGCTTTGTGGGACTACTATGGGTTAGAATGAGTAATGTCGGTAGTTATTTCATCTTTAGTATTAGAATTGTTATTGGGGCTAATACCGTTTAACTAAACTCATGATTGTTCCATCCTCTTATGTTATGTTATGGAAAAGAACTTGATTATTGTTTCAGTTTTAGTTATGGTTACTGGTTGGTAATGGGTGGTTGGACTTTCTTTGGTTGGTCATGGATGTGGACCTATTCCAGAGTCTGGATTAGTACAAATATGCTATCTTGTTATATGTTCAGAATTTATCTGACTCAAGGTACATGTTGGATGGTTTGGTTGGATAATGGGGGCAGTCTCCGGCCCCGGTTGGAGTTGAGATGCCCATTACAACAAGGCCCTGGTCAGGGTCATGACAAGTTGGTATTAGAGATTTAGGTTCATGGTTAATTAGGGGTCCACAAGTCGTGTTGAGTAGAGTCTCTTTTAAGGGTATGTATCACACCGTACTCATAAGGGAGAGGCTACAAGGAATATAGGAATATTTCTCTTTATTGTGTTCTATTTCAAGATACAAGGTCTAAGGTCCTTTCTAATTCCTATTTGCTCACTTTTTAGATTATGCCTCGATGATATAAACATTAAGAAAACACTCTTTTCCCAACTAGGGATAATGTTGATGGTACACGTTCTACTCAGGAGATCCATATTAGGTCTAGGGGTCCAATCCCTGATTATTCTAGAGTTCCTTTAGTTTCTTTTAGTCCTTCTTAGACCGACGTGATGAATGCAGAGTTTTATCTATTAATTCATATGATTGCTCAGTAGGTGGCTTTGCAGGCTGTGTGGGATGCATCTGGTATTCCATCTTCTGGGGCCAAAAGGGTTGGTCAGTACATGAAGATGAGTCCTCCAACCTTTACTGGTGTTAAGGCGGAGGAGGATCCTTAGGGTTTTCTAGATGACATAAAAAGATATTTCGGATCATGCATTCCACTAAGATGGAAAGGATGGAGTTTGTAGTTTATTACTCAAGTATATGTTATACCAATGGTACGAGGAGTCAGATAGAGCAAGGGGTAATGTTGAGGAGTCATCTTTATGGGATACATTCTCTAATGAATTTCTAGACTTTTTCTTTCCTTAATAGTTAAGGGAAGCGAAAGCAGAGGATTTTGTTAATCTAAAATAGAGGAAGATGTCAGTCAAGGAGTATGCCTTGAAATTCCAGTAGTTGTCTAGGTATGCTCTGAAATTAGTGGCTAATATGAGGGCCAGAATGAGAAAGTTTTCCTCAGGACTATCTCGGGAGTTGATCCTCAAAAGAAAAAATGCATTGCTAATCAAGAACATGGATATCTCTAGTTTGATTATTCATATGCAACAAGTGGAGAAGGAAAAGAAAAATCAGGCTGAGATAGGGGAATGATAGGGTAAGAAGTTAAGGTCTGTCTGGTTGGTAAAATTGCTTTGGGAACGAATAAGGTTCTGGTTGATTCTTCATCTACTTTTGAACCAAAGGGTGATTCTTCTGCATTTGTTTTTCATCAATTACTAGTACATGTCGGGAGTGGTTATATGCTTTTGCTACACGACAAGAATATAAGGCATCGCCTGATGTCGTGACTGGTATGTTGTAACTCTTTTCTCATGACACGTATTGCTTTCTTGATCCAAGATCTATTTTTTCTTTTATGACCCCATATATGGTTGTATTTTTGTTTTGATCCCAAGGATATTTAGGATTCTTTTTTTGTTGCTACCCCAAAAGTGTCTCTGTGATTGCTAAAAGAGTCTAGAGGGTATGCGTAGTATCTTTTGGTAATAAGGAAACCTTAGTGGATTTATTTGAACTAGATATTATGGATTTTGATGTTATAATGGGTATGGATTATTTATATTGGTGCTATGCATCCTTAGATTTTCGGACCTGTATAGTTGTCTTTAGGTACCCTGGTGAATTTGTCATTGAATGGGAGGGTGGTTCCTGATCTCCTAAGGGGAAATTTATATAATATCTTAGAGTTCGAAGGTTAATCTCTAAAGGGTGTCTGTATAATTTAGTATAGGTTAAAGATTCTAACTCAAAAGGTCCTTCTTTGTATTTGGTTCTGGTGGGAATGAATTTCCTAATGACCTCCCTGGTGCTCCACCTGATGAAAGATTGAGTTTGGTATTGACTTGGTTCCGGACACTTGTCCAATATCTATTCCCGTTTATAGGATGGGTCTAACTGAGCTGAAAGAGCTCAACAAAAATTTAAGAATCTTTTGGGTAAGGGTTTTATTTATCCTAGTGTGTCCCCGTGGGGTGTATTGGTGTTATTCAGTTGTAAGACGGATGGTTCCCTTTGGATATAAATTTACTACAATAGTTAAATAAGGTGATGGTTAAGAACAAGTATCCTATTCCAAGGATAGATGACTTGTTTGATCAGTTGAAAGGTGCCAAATACTTCTCCAAGATTGATCTTAGATATGGGTATCATCTTATTAAGATTAGGGAGGTGGATATCCCTAAGATAGCTTTCCATACTCGATACGAGAACTTTGAATTCTTTGTAATGTCATTTGTGTTGACCAAAGCTTTGGCGGTGTTTATGGATTTGATAAATAGTGTTTTTTGCCAATTTCAGGACCTGTTTGTCATTGTGTTCATAGATGACATCCTTGTGTATTCTAAGAGGGAGGTGGATCATGCTAATCACCTTTGGATAAGGGTGTAGCAGACCATGAATGAGCAGTAGTTGTATGCCAAGTTCTTGAAATATGAGTTTTCGTTGAATGTTGTAACTTTTCTGGGTCATATTATTTCTTGTGAGGGGATCATGATGGATCCACAAAAGGTTGCGATGGTTAAGAAGTGGCCTAGACCCACGACTCCAATTCAT
Source organism: Capsicum annuum (assembly GCF_002878395.1). NCBI lineage: Eukaryota > Viridiplantae > Streptophyta > Magnoliopsida > Solanales > Solanaceae > Capsicum > Capsicum annuum. Next base: position 77,016,805 of record NC_061121.1, read on the forward strand.
ATTTGTAACTTGTTAGATTTAGCTGGGTATTACAAGAGGTTTGCGAAGAGCCTTTCTTCTATAGCTACCATTTTGACTCGGTTGAGTCAGAAGAAAGTGAAATTTTTGTGGTCCAATAATTGTGAGAGAAGTCTTGATAAGCTGAAGAATAATTTAAGTTTGGCTTCGGTTTTGACTTTTCCTAAAGGCAATGAGGGGTTTGTGGTTTACTATAATAAATCTCGGGTGAGGCTTGGGTGTAATTTGATGTAGCATACTAAGGTGCTTACTTATGCTTCCAGGTAGTTGAAGGTGCATGAGCGGAATTGAATTCATTCTTATACACGTGGGAAATTGAATAAGATTTCTATCAATATATAATTCGACTAAATTTGACACCCAGGAGAAGAGTTAGGTCTTTTTTAGTGAGACAGTATTTGACCTGGGCTTTCAGTGCATCGCAGAGATAGATCAAATGGCAATTGTCAAATTTAAGTGTTGCTCTACAATACTGGCACGTCGCGCCAAACTTCCAGGTCGTAGACAAGGTGGCAATGAGATAGCTCAGCATAGCGCCACTATGCAATTTCCCAATTGTCAATTTCCAGTGACACGGCGTGAAAGCACCGCGTAGCGCTAAGGGCCCAATTTAGGAAATTTTTCTAAAAATTAAATTACGTGTCCAGGGTTAAAAGGGTCAATTTGCCTCCCTATATAAGCTTCCATACATAGGATTTAGCCCTTATTCATCCAAAATATTGATGTTTTTCTCAAATACTCTCAAGAACTCAAGCTAGGATTTTCATAGAAGGTCCAATGTAAAGAAGGTTTCACCATCAATCTTCACGAATCACTAACTAAGGTATGCATAGTGTTTATTGATGGACTCCTTTCATTCATGAAGTTCAAGAATCCCTTTTCTAAACTCAAATTATGGATTTTCTATATGTTAACATGTTTTCGCTGCTCATGTTCATGTTTGATAAATGTGAAATTGGATTCTACTCCATGATTGTTGATAGTTTCTATGTGGGTTTAATTATTATAGCCATAGATTCATGCAACCCTAAGATTTAAACCCTTGAATGATGAAATTAGAATTGAATAATGATGTTTACATGTGCCATGGCTGTCATATGTTTGATTAAATGCCTACATGAAGAAATATTGTCTAACTAGCATGATATCATGAAATCCCCATGTATGCACAAGTTCATGCCTATTACATGTTTGTTGAAATGCTCTTATGAATATAGTATGTATTATGATGTTATTTAAGTCTTCAAGTAAATCATGCTATGTCAGTTTCCCTCTATGGAGTCCTGGGGGTACTTGTACCCAAAACATTAGCTGTTGACTCTCTGTTAAGCTATGATCTCTTAGATTTTAGATAGTCTCATGACTCAGGAAAAATCTCCATGATCTCATAACTCAGTCAGTTCTTAGATGTCAGTAGTATTTCGTCATCCATAAAAATTCAATAACTAAGTCCATGCTCAGGTCAGTTCAGTAAATCATATTTAACATCTATTTAGATGAGAGTAGGTAGTAGCACCGAGTGAACCCAAGAATGGGGAGGGTGCGATTCCTAGAAGCAATCCTTGCATTCCAAAAATATATAGCCAGTATAGGTTGAGACATCGTAGCCTGCTATATGAGGGTAGATAAGGTGGCTTAACCAATTGTGTGAGGGTTCCCACCGTTCTCACTAAAGCTACCTATTATATGAGGGTTACTCACATGTTGTCCTTACCAGTGGTGCTGTATTGACACCTTTCCAATCAAGGCATAGATTGGACCCCAGCTCAGCTATTATAGCACATTTGGGGCATGTCGGTTAGATACTACTTCCCATAGTTTCATGTTACAAAATCAGGACTGTCAGATACAGTCGATCAATCTCAGTAATAGAACTCAGATAGTTCTTTAGATTTTAGGACAGTCAGATACAGTCAACTCAGATACAGAACGAAACTTAGATAGTTTCATCAAATTTAGGACCATCAAATATAGTCACCCATGTTATCAGTATTATTCAGATATATTCCTTCATGTTATCAGTCATATCTGTTACTAACATATCACGTTATTAGTATATAGGCTCAGAAATCACAAAATCACATTATAAGTTACAATTACGTAACTATGCATATATTCTCATGTTCATGTTAGACAGTCAGTTAGCATTATTCATGCATATGAACCATTGCATATAGCCTAACTCATATGTATACTCAGTACATATGTACTGACACATTTGTGGTATGGTTTTTTTTTTTAATGTTACACCATAGGTTTAAAGACACGAGTTCCAGATCAGCAGTAGATTCCAGTTTTAGCATTCAGAGTAAAAGTGAGTCCTCATCCTTCAAGGACATAATGATTTTCTAGTATCTCATTGATTAGCTTATTAGTTAGAGTTAGTTAGGGACATGTCCTGTCAATTCCTTATTCAGATTCTTTAGACAGTAGAGTCTTTCAGACTAGATACAGTCTAGATACAGACTATCATGTTTTAGACTTCATTTTTGTTTTAGGTATTCCATTACCCCACACATATTTTACCTTATTTAGTTATGTTCATGATCGAACCTTATGGCCTTTCAGTGCATGTTTCCGCATTATTAAGTTATCTTATGTAGTATACAAGTACATATATCAGTCATGGGTTACCTTGTGGTCTTTTGCGGTCATGAGCACTTTGTATTATTCTCGTTTAGCAAATTGGGTCGTTACAATATATCCCCAAAGTTAATTGTTTGCGTGAAAGGATAGTAGCTGAGGGGCATGAATCACGCTATGTTGTTATCCCGATTTAATAAAAATATATCATGAACTCAAGGATATGTATTGGTGGAATGGTATGATGAAGGATATGGCTAAATTTTTAGCTAAGAGTATGGTGTGCCAACAAGGAAACGTTGAGCACATAAGGCCCAAAGGGTTGTATCAAGAGATTAAATTGTCAGAATAGAAATGGGAAATGCTCAACATGGATTTTTTTATCCATCTTTATTGATCTTATAACCAATTTGATTTTATTTGAGTTATCATGGATAGGATGACAAAGTCTGCTCACCACTTACCAGTGAGGATGAACTTTTCGTGGGAGGATTATGTAAGGTTGTATCTTAATGAAATTGTGAAGCTGTATGGGATACCTATTTCTATTATTTCTATCTATGCTATGCAGTTTTGATCTCATTTCTGGTAGTTATTTTAGAAGGGGTTGGGGACTAAGGTTAGTATGAGCATTTCTCTTCATCCATAGATAGATGGGCAAGTAAAGAGGACTATTCAGACATTGGCAGATATAATTCAGAAATATGTGATTGACTATAGTGGTAGCTGGATTGACAATCTACCTTTTATAGAGTTTGCTTATAACAAATAGTTATGATTTTAGTATTAGAATGGCACTTTTTGAGGCATTGTATGGTAGAAGGTGTAGATCTCCTATAGGGTGGTTCAAGATTGGTAAGACATATATGTTTGGTCCGAACTTGGATTATCAAGCTATGGAAAAGGTAAAGGTGATCCAGGATAGGCTTAAGGCTACCCAGAGTCTCTAAAAGTCCTATACAGATGTTAGGCATAGGACTTGGAGTTTGATGTTGGGGATAAGGCAATCCTATAGGTCTCTCTTATGAAGAAAGTAATGTGGTTTGGAAAAAAGGGGAAGCTCAGTCCCCAGTAGTTGGTCCTTATGTGATTTAGAGAAGGGTTGGCAATGTTGCTTATGAATTAAAGTTGCTTTCTAGTTGAAGCTCCATTCATCCAGTGTTCCTAGTGTCTCTGTTGAGGAAGTGTATAGGTGATCCTTCATCGGTTATTCCTTTGGAAGGATTGAGTATCTCTAATTCTCTATCTTATGAAGAGATCCTGATTGAGATCTTGGATCAGTAGGTTTGTTGGTTGTGGATCAAGTATGTAGCTTTGATTAAGGTTCTTCAGCGGAACCACAAGGTGGAAGAAGCTACTTGAAGAGGACATGAATTCTAAGAATCCATATTTATTTTTGCTTCGTTTATTCGTACAAAAGGTATGTATTCTTGATTACTTATTTGTTTTGTAACTTATTTAGTGGAAGGTTTATTTCCTTGCATCTTTATTTTCTTAGTTAAAGGTTGGAATGGTTATGTTTCGGGGGTCACTCATTCTGGTACTATCTTTTCCGTCATTCGGGGACGAATGATCCTAATAGGGGAGACTAAAACACCTTGGGTTTTGGTCCTTAGAAAGTTTCCTAGGTTTTGGGCTTTTAGACACATACGAGTTGGGGTACTAGTTGTAGGTAGGGTATAGGTAGTATGATCAAGTCGTATATTGTCTAGTATTGGGTGTTGTTGGATGGTTGAGCCATCGAAATGGGTATAATTTGGTTGGGTATGAGTTATATGGTGGGTGATAGGTCATATGGTTGGGTTTTTCCTTTACTTAATCTGAAACTTAGTAAAGTGACTTAGATCTGAGTACGAGTGGCTCACCTTGGGGCGTGAGATAGGGTACGAGTCATATTATCCAACTCGTATATTGGACAGTGTCAACACTTCTTGGTCCTATTATGGGTACGGGTTAAGGGTACTAGTTGTACCCTTGGATACGGTTTGTCTTTCATGGTCATATGTTGACCAATATGAGGGTCTAAGGTAAGGCCTAGGGTATGAGTAAGGGTACCACTCATACCATTGGGTACGGATGGTTTGATAGAGTTTTACCCACCTAAGGGGATTTTATATAGTTTAAGTTGAGGGTAATTTGGACATTTCCTTTTATAACTCCTTGGGACCCATGACTTAAAACACCTTTACGGGCTTTAATTAACCTATTTAAAATCACTTAAACACTTAGAAACTCTCTCAAATTCTCTCAAAGGCTCTTAGGTCAAGGAAGGCTAGGGTTTCACCAATACGATCAAATTAGGACTTTTAATGGTGGTTTTTATTCATCTTTTTCGTAATCTAAGGCAATTTACTCCTCCCTTATTATTAGTTCCAATTACAACATGATTTATGAACTATTTTCATGGTTTAATTATTGTATGGTTTTTGGTTTTCAAACATATGTCGGGGGTTTTTGTTTTAATAGCTAGTAATGGTTTTTCCATGTCTTTTATTTATGGTTTTCATAGTATAATGATGGTTTGAATAATTGGTTGCCTTTGATTGGCTAATTGGTACTTGGTTTTGGCTTTGGAAACACTATGCCTTCAACATGTTTGATAAAAGGCCTATGAAAATGCTTTTACTATATTCTTGGACTTGTAATGGAACTATTGCCTGGTATAACTTAGTAATAGAACCCTAAATAGTTTAAATGGTTTGGAATGGATAACTTGTAAGGTCTTAGTGGTCATGTTTATGGTTAATTGAATATCCTTATAGGGTAAAAGCGTATCCCCCCAGCAACACTATTAATGAACATACTTGTGGGGTATATGGGAATCCCCCAAGAAACTAAATAATATAATCTATGGGTACATGTGAATCCGTTCTTCTCTAAAAGGGTTTCTAAGGAGATTGCTTGCAACCTATAGTTGGTATGATGATACAACTACATATAGCTTTGGTTGATAATAAGTAGAATGGTGGTCTTGGTTATGTGGAAATAGTTTTAATTGGTCAAAAATGGTGGGGTGTGATAACTAACTGTGAAGGTGTGAGTCCAATTGACGGACACTGGAAACTCATCTTTTTCGACATGAGGATTGGTCATGATAACCATATGGGGTACATGGGAATTCCCTAAGTCACAATTGTATATATGTATCATAGAGAGTGGAAGGTACTTGTGAATCCCCTACTCCTTTGTTATCTCCGATTCATGCGAATAGATATATCGGGGCCCGTTCAAGGGGTTACACTTAACCCTTATAGCCCGTGGGTGGTTTTAGGATGGTTAAGCTACACATACCTAGGTTAATGTTATAAATGCATGCTAAACCCGATTTACTTTCCCGGCATGATTTATATATGTATATATGTATAGACATGTGTGCATATAGTTTTTTTTTTTGGTTTTTGGGGTTGGCACTGTAATATCCTTATCCTAAGTTCTTGTTAGCGTTTGGGATCAGCTATTGGATTGAAGTGGTGAGCTTCCATACTTCAAAAGGCTCCATTTTATATCATGGACATCTTCTCATACTTTGGTTATTTTATGGATATTGGTTTTGTCTATGGTTAGAGAATGTCCCAATCGGATATTATTTTTCTTTTGGTTAGAGGCTTTGTGGGACTACTATGGGTTGGAGTGGGCGGTGTCGGTAGTGGTATCAGCCTTAGTATTGGCAATTGTATTGGGTATGATACTGTTTTACTGAACTTATGATTGTTCTATCCTCTTATGTGATGTTATGGACAGGAACTTGGTTATTATTTCGGTTTTGGTTATGATTATTGGTTGGTAATAGGTAGTTGGACTTTCTTGGGTTGGTCATGGTTTTGGACCTATCCCAGAGTCTGGATTGGTACAAATATGCTACTTTGTTATATGTTCAGAATTCATCAGACTCAGGGTACGTGTTGATTTGTTTAGTTGGGCAACGGGGTCTGTCTTCGATCCCGATTGGACTTGAGATGCCCATTACGACAAGGCCCTGGTTTGATTTGTGTCACTTAGTTTCTTTCATGTTTTAGTATTCACACATGAATCATGAATTCAATTCAGTCTATATTTTTGTCAAAAATTATTTACTATGTTGGTAATCAACTTTTGTAATTTAGTTTTTGGGATTAGTGCTCTTTCCTTATCTTTTCAACTTAGTGAATCTTCAGTAGAGTATAAATGTTTCAAAGGGTGAGATAATGATGTTGGGTGTATTTATGCACTCTAGTGTTACTATTCTAGCTTATTTATCTATGTTTTGAGGATAATTTGTATGGTTTATGTGTTAATATGATATAAACAAGTGTATAAGGGTTGAAGGAAGTGATTACAATGGTTCAAAGTGTTTTCAAACACGTTTGTACTTAATTGAGTCATTTAAAGTTCAATCGAGGAAACTAATTTTACTAGCTTGAGCTAGTTGTGTGTCTAGTCTATCTTGATGGATTCTAATGTGTTTAAGGAGTTTCAAATGGTTTTAATGTGTATTTATGTGTGGGATAACTTGTTGGTAATGCGTACAGTTCAATTGGATTAAGTTAAGAGTCGGAACATGAAGTTTAAGAATATCGTGGAAATCCTAGTCTTAGCTTGTGTTTTTGATTCATCTTGAGGATATTGTGTTGTTATGATCTCTAATATGTGGTGTGTTATTATGTATGAAGCTTTGTGAGCTGAATATGGTGATATATTTATGATATAATGGCTGGAAATTCATTGGAAATACACCACAATACAAGGGATGGAAGGCGGGATATTAAACACTTAACCAAAATTTCGGAAGCAACTTCCAGTGAACAACGCGTTAGAGCCGCGACGCCTTGCCTAGTTGACTTGAGTGTCCAACGCGACGCGTTGGCTAGGTGGTTTTATTACGTTACGCGACACGTTGGCAAACTGAATCGAGCAACAAACTCAACACGTTGGGTATTCTAAGCAAGGCCAAAATGTGATCCTTGTCCTACATGGCTTGGCTTAGGCATCTCATATATTATTATAAATACATGTTGTACACGTTATTTATTCAGCTTGGATAGTCTTGGAAGTATTTGGAGATTTAGGGGCTGCTGCAACTTCCTCTTACGTTTTTTTTATTACTTTGATTTAGTTCATTCATATGTTTAGTTGTTAATTACACTTTTGTGATTACGAGTATGACTATGCGTGGCAAAATGCCCTCTTTTCAGGTTAAAGCCAAGAACACGAGTACTATTGTTTTGGATTAAATTTGCTTAATTTTCTTATCATTATTGGTTGTTTATTTATTCTTGATTTAATTATTTGATGTATTGATCACCTAAAAAATACATCTATTGTCACCCTTGTGATCTCGGGAGAGGGAATGGGGATATAGAACATGGGAATGAACAAAGTTTGGTTTGTATTCTTTTATAAAATAATGAATTCAAATTAGCATCTAGGACAGGGATGTACTTAGAAGCCTCACTTGATTCACATGAGGATGATAGCTTAAAGAACTTAATTGGATTATTATATTCCCGCTCAACGATGTAGTTGTAATGTCCAAATTAGGTAAACGGTTAGAGGTCGGGAGACCATGATCATGCAATTAACCCTATGAATCAACAACCAAGATAAGAAAATTGACGAAGGAAGTTCAATAACATAGTATGATTGTTCAAAGTGCTTTAACCCTGGACTTTACTCCATTTATTGTTTCAATTACTTTGTTTTATGCATTGGTTACTTTACTTGCAATTTATAATATTCAAAACTCTTTTTGTTTATTCCACATCAAGTTAACCTTAGAAATTAAACTAAAATTGAATAGTTGTTGGAACTAGTCCCTGTAGGATCGATATCCAGCTTTCTTGAAGGCTACTTTACTACTTGATAGACCACGTACACTAGCATGTACGCTTGGGAGCTGTCAGATAATATAACACACCAAAAGTTCCTAAGATCATATCTCAGATTTATAGCAAAAACTAGTAGAAAAATCCAAATTTCCCTTCATAGAACAACACAAACCATTAGTCATGGTCAGCACCAAAGACTTGTTTGATGGATCTATTTTAAGTGACAAGCCCAAAAGATCCAAAGAACACGATATCACCTAATAATAATGATTGATGACCTTGACCTGTGTTGTGTTGGGATGAATCGTTCTATGAATAATTTTAAGCAATCCAAGTCAAGTCCTGATATTCGACAAATATACCTAAGTGGACACAAGGGCATACCAGGAATTGTTGGTAGATCCCACAAGTCATGGGGTGTGGTCATGGTCACTAGGGAGACTTAGCCTAGGAACTAATGACTCACTCAGAATTACTAAAGGTGATAACTAACCAGTCATACCATCTTGGGATAGTTCCAACAATTTTTATAAATAATTTCTCAAGGGTATTTTCATACTTCCCTTATTTCGTGCACATAAGCTTCGTCATATACAGGCTTACTCGAAGGAGGTTAAAGGGAATTAAGCATTTGTTTTCCCATTATTATTCTCTAACACTCAAAAAATAGACAAGGTGTTATGCTTTAATTATCTTAAGGTCAGAAACTAGGGTCCCTCTTAATGCTTCAAGAGTCCAAGCTCTTAGGAAGAATCTCAAGTTCCAATTATGTGGGTATTTACCGATGGTTTCATTTCACCCTTGTGCCTAAAATTTCTAGTTTTAAATTCAAGATGTTGGATTTTTAAGTTAGGGTAAAAGTTAATTATCATGCTTTGATGTCATTGTGATTTATCATGACATTGAGCATTACTATTAATGATTTAGACTTGTGAACTACTTGATTTTCAGATTTCCTTTTGTAATACTCCATACATGATTGTGGCTTGCTTGTATTGACCCAAATAATATGATTTGAACATGAACTACCTAAATTTTCATGAAATCCCAGAATTTTAATTTAACATCCACATTTAGCATGAATTTTAAGGTTCAATAGAATGAATAAATTTTAGAAAGATGACATGACTCAACTCGGGGCCTTGTTGTAATGGGCATCCCAAGTCCAACCTAGACCAAAGACTACCCCCTTTACCCAATCCAACCTCCAGTCGACTGCCCTGAGTTGGCTAAATTTTGAGCATATATTAAAATAGTGTAACTATCCGATTTACAAACTATGGGATATATCTATTACCGACACTAACACATTCGAATCCAACCGTCCAAACCCAACCAATAGCCAAACCAACCAAACCATAGCCATATGAGTTTCATAATAAATATATATAATCCAAAAATGAAAAAGGAATGAAAGGTAAAAAAAAAATCCTTAAACAAAAATAATACCAAAATCCGATTAGGACATGCCCCGAACCATATCCAAAACCAATATCCATAAATAAACCAAAGTATAAAATAACATCCATGAAATTGGGCCTTCCGGAAAGATGGAAGCTCACCACTTCAATCCAGTAGTTGATCCTGAATGACCGATAGCTAAGCATGGCGAGTAGAATGGGCAGTACCGGCATCGTGTAGGGATACATCCACCTGAAGATAGGTTAGCGGGTGAACACTAGCATGAACTTGTGATAAGGATAAAATAATGCCAACCAGTAAAACTAAGTAAACCAACCATATTCTTACAAACCATACATATATATAACAATGACTGGAAAGGGAACTAGTTTTGGCATGCATTTAAAACCATTAACCTGAGGATGTGTGTAACTTCCCAAAATCAGGTCCCGAGATGTCACACGGTGCTTAGGGTCACAAGTGAACCCAAGCTAACCTTTCTACTGGCATATGTCATAAGCAACTGAATAAGAAATACAAATATATATATATATATATATATATATATATACAAATCTAAGGAAAATAACTCTTTTCTGAATATGAGAGATATGAAACTAAATTTACAAGATAACAACTTTGCTTTTACAACCAAAACTGAAATGGAATACATCAGCTTCTACTGACTGTCTATGAAGCCTCTACTAGTACTGACTATAGCTAGCTGGGTCATGACTCCCGACTACCCCAACTCAACACGACTGGATAAAGAAAATACAACACTTTCCGAACTATATAACTAACTCAAGCCCTTGAATCAAAAGGGACTCATCACCTGCTGACTGGATGCCGCAAACTGACTAGATCTGAAGATGTACACTATACCTTGTACCTACATTCCAAAAAAATGTAGCCTACATACAAATATATAGGTCAATACCATAGAAATATACTGAGCATATGGGGGTGCAATACATATATAAAATAATATCTTAATATCATCACAGTTTATAAAATTATGCATGCTGATATAAATGACTCACTTAGCTCAAATTAAATCATCAAAATCATGGATAAATAATACATGTAAAGTAAAAAAAGTGAGTCATTACAATAAGTTCTTAATTCACTTTCATCTCAATTCCAATTCATCAAAGTAATAAAATCTCTTGACAAACCTTTATAGAATATATAGTCTTTAAATCTTTCGAAAACAATGACTTTCTCAAACTCAATCTTTCAAGCAATTATATTTTCATCTCAGATTGAAGAATACTCACATACGCTGGGAATCTCTTACAACCGACATAAACCATGTGAGCTACATGGAGTCCAACGTTCTACCCACGTTGGAGAGAGTCGCCCTATTCCTTGCCATCGGAGTAGGACCTTAAATCATCAATCCAAACACTAGTGATCACTATATAAATCAGCCTCAGGCTCACATCCTACGGGGACACGTTGTTCTAGGTAAGTACGAAAACAGCTATACCTCCTGCTCAGTGCTAAAGACTACTCCCAAACTTAGCTCAGATCTTTTCAAAAGAAAATCCACTAATAAACAGTTCAATAATTCACAACGGGAGCCATCTTGCTACTCTTTACATAATAATCAATAAAAGTGAATTTCTTTTCTCATCTCAGGTTCAAAAACACCCCTTTTTTTTATGACGGAAAGGTCAAAGCTTCTTCCTCATCTCAAATCATCCAACTCAAGGTATGTATAACACATGGTATCTCAAAAACAACAATCACAAATAGAGTTCAAAAATCATGTCTCAATATCACATTAAAACTTATCAAGATTCAAGCTTTACATCATAAACGTATATAAATCCCTTCAAAATCTAGAAAATTCAGTTATGAGGCACAAAATATCATCATTCTCATATAATTTCACTTCTAAAATTTGAAAAATATCATAATCTCTTGAAAATCAATATAGGATATAAGTTCAAGCTTCAAAATCATAGTAAAACATATAAAATTCATAATTTGTAAAAGAAAGTATTTTTGGGCACAAGAACGAAAGGGTGTTCTTGTTGAAACCCCACATACCTTAAACTTGAAGCTTTGAATGACTTTCCAAATGACGTAATGCTATTCACGAACTTTTAGGTGTCCCTCGCAGCTTCATAATGGGGATTTCGAATATGTAAAAATTATAGAATTCTCATGGTTGAATCTCTAGCTATTGCGGTTTTTATGTTGAAACCCTAAAGGTTGTTCTTGGTGATTTTGAGAGAAAGTAAACTTATTTTGATGTTGTGGGAGTTGAATCCCGTGTTATAGACATTTATAGGAGTGTTTTTGGCACTTGGAAGTGAGGTATGCGGCGCACAACCCACGACAAACCTTAAGGTGTGCGTTGCACACCTTATGGCAGACATTTAAGTATGCCTCGTACTCCCAATCGCACACATTTGATTGGGCGTCGTATTGCCATCGCACACCTTTACTGCCTTTCACCAAAATGGGCATAACTCTTCGCTCGGGTATCAGATTTTTTCTAAATTGGTATCGTTGGAAAGCTAATTCAATTATATACAATTTGATAGGTCATGTAATGAAAATTCCATCTCTATTAAGAGATATTCACGTTTGAAGTTGACCCTTGTAGAATCGAATGTCAAACTTTATATGAATCAATCGGTCTTATCTCAACCTTGTTCTAGGTCGTTGCTATAAAAATTTTCCACCTCTAAAATACTCCATAGACTAGGATAATGATCATGCAACTTGTATTCACATGAGAATTAGTTGGATTAGAGCTTAGACATGGAAGAACGATGGTTAGAATTCTAGCGTGAAAATACGGGGTATTACATTATCTCCCCCTTGGGAACATTCTCCTCGAATGTGGATAATTGACCTGATACACGGAGGAATATTAATCTTCAAGATATAATGTGTAACTGATAGAACTGAATCACTGAATCTCAAGAATATTGAGCTACTGAACTGTTCTGCAAGTGCATGAATCCTCAAGAAAAATAACTTTATGGCTAAGATAGAAACGAGAGTGTCAACTTATGAGTAACTATTACTTTGCACTGGATCTGATCTCATGAGAAAGGATGAGAGGTTTATGACATGAAAACTTGTGGTATTACAACTTCCCCCTCTTAGGATCGTTCGTCCCTAAATGATAATAATTTTATGAAAATACTAGGAAGAGACTGTGATACTACATAGGATACTTACGAATTGAATCATGACGTAATATCTGAAACTAAAACGGATGCATGAACTGAGCTGAATTCATAATTTAATTGGACACAAACACATTTCCTCTTGGAATGTACATACGTATAAGACTGTGGATGGTAAGACTAGCTGGAAAATTAAGAATCTATTGGAGCTTATCTCCTTGCTTGCTAAACTAGATTACAGGCTATATGGAATGGATCATACTAACTACCCATACTCAAATGGAGTATTTCCTTAGCACTTTTCAAGGAAATTCTGTTGACATTAGGGAGCAAAGAATTCTGGGCATGCTCTGAACAAGACATTTGACTAAGGAATTACAACATTGATATAACTCTATACCATGGAATATAATTATATAACTCATGAACTAGGATAGGATTGCTAGGCCGTAGGCAACGCAACTTCTTACTTTCAAGCTTAACATCACTTCTCAAATGTTCTCTCAACTATACTATTCCTCTTAAATACCATACTCATTTGATTCAACTTATAATTCTCATATTGGCACTGCAAAATCTTTCTACTAAGGTCTAAACTAAACTAAGTTCTCTCACCATGATCAAGCCTAACACTAAATCACAAGATACAACATGTCAAACCACAATACTAGTCTAAACCACAAGGTTCAATATTCTATATCTTCTTAGAGCTCACACCCTAAGCATAACATGCCTTACCAATTCAATGACTAATTTAAAACTCTTGATATAGATTCAGTAGTGCATATTGCATTCAGCATCTTACACCTAACATGACATTCAAACCTATCATTAAAAATCACATATAACTGTAAGGCAAATACCCTAAAGACATACTTCGCATATTCTCTAAACCTTTATCAACAACAATTTTCTTGAACTGTTCTTAAAAATATACACACAATGATAGGTATAAGCATAGGCCTGTGGCATGGATTTGTCAAGCAAGTGATGGATTTGGTGTTGTAACGACTGAAATCCAAGGAATACTCTAGAGTAAGAAGGGATAACTATCTCATCATAACTCATTATTGACATGTATCACTATTTAATTCTCAAAACTTGGTTTGGTTCTTCTCTAACCATAGCCCTCTTAGGTCAAAGCTGGTATTCTAAGCATGATGGTCTACTCCATATCCACGAGATTAAGCCATAATTTCATCATTCTAATATCTACAAATAAATACTAAACTCACAAGAATAAACTAATTTGGAACTTACCAACAACATTTTTGAACAACCCATCCATATGCCATCCTTAACTTTCTAGCTTCAATAATCATCATCAAAGACTTACAATCCCATTTGAAACCATACCTACATCTCTAATCACATAATCATAAACTTCCAATATAATACCTCTATTCCTATTTTTTTTCCAAACCATGAGAATAATAATCATACTAAAAAGGCTCAACATCTTCAATCATAACTCCTTAACTTAGCTATCAAGAACATCATAAATTATCTAAGTAGCCTTTCTCCACCTAGAAACTCAACATTACTACTAACCCCACAATATGCAATAATCCTTGAAAACTAATCCAGCCCCATAGCACCTTGGGCACACCTCTACACCATACTTAATTACGAACACATGATCTTACACTCTTGCATACATTGTTCAAGCCTACTAGATCACCTCCATATAACTATCATAAACAACCGAACCATCAACTGTTCAAACTTAATGTCTAGAGCTAAACATGATTTACAAACCAATCTCACACATAATTTTCACTTCAAAACTACAGAACATAGAATTAAGAAAACCTAGTACACAATGAAAATCGATCATAATCATTTGGCCTATCTTAACACATTCTCCTTCTTCACATCATTACTATTTACCCATCTTCACACCTAAATTACTTTCATAGCTCTATAACTTTAACTAAACTTCCCCTTGCAATCTCATGAAAGCATAAATTAACTACAGTCACCCACCAAGTACTTCTATTAAAACCTATACTTTTCTAGCATAGCAAATACCATCAACAACTCTTTTCATAGTCCAAGATAACTATAATTCAATATATATATATATATATATATATTCCATTAAAACCTATACTTTTCTAGCATAGCAAATACCATCAACAACTCTTTTTATAGTCCAAGATAACTACAATTCACCTTAACAAATAACTCATTCTCTACCTTCTGCTAAACTAAAACACAAAGACATAGCTCTTCATTACTAACTCAATCGTATGCAAGAAGATCCGTCTATATATATTTAATAAATTGCCTTTACCGCTTTTCTCGTCACTACCACTCTAATCACAAACTTTCAACCAACACAAAAACAACAAGATAAACAACAATTTGCTAGTGAATCAAAATAGGCCTCACAGGCTTCACTAGACTTTGGTTTTTCACAAACACAATGGTAACAAGATTACATAATACAAGAGATAGAAATTTGCACACAGTATTCAATGATCAAAGAATACACCTTAATCTGTATTAATTGAATAACTCAAAAGAACAAGGGTATAACTTCAAATCTGAGGGACTTACAACGTTCTAGAAGGCTCCTCTTAAGTCATTTTATGAAACTTTTGAAACTTCTGCTAGCAATTATAAAAGCATTATCTACGGAGGAACTGGAACTTGCTGAACATGTTACTTCAAGAACATAGATAGAGAAGTATAGATTATCATTATGGATTATGAGAAAAAATTTGAAAAAACATCTAACTCAGGCTTTGTGCACAATTTCTACAGGCCTGATAAAGCACTTCAGTTTTCAGAACTCAAAAGTACTGATAGGATACTTTTATAGCTCCCTTAAAATTCCATAACTATCTATGGAGAAGTAAGCTCAACTATTTTTGATACCTTGGAAATAAGGCAGAGATGACCTGACTAGAATAAGATAATAATCTTTATAAGTTTCTTGGAAAACTTTTCTATAGCACGATTTAAGACTTGAAAGAATGGAGACATTTCCTATATGCCCTGTAGCCTCTCAAAGAAAAGTATAGACGTCTCCGTACCATTCTGCAAGACTCTACTAGA
Organism: Capsicum annuum; assembly: GCF_002878395.1. Classification (NCBI taxonomy): domain Eukaryota; kingdom Viridiplantae; phylum Streptophyta; class Magnoliopsida; order Solanales; family Solanaceae; genus Capsicum; species Capsicum annuum. The sequence goes on from NC_061121.1 coordinate 77,032,826, forward strand.
CACGACTTAATAGACACCCTAGGAAACTTGAACTCTGTGCTCTAATACCAAGTTTGTAACGCCCTGAAATCGGGTCCCGAGAAGTCAAACGGTGTTTCGGGTCACAAGTGACCCCAAGATAACCTTTTTACTGGCATATCTTATAAGCAACTGAACAAGAAGTACAAATATATATATATACAAATCTAAGGAAAATAATTATTTTCTGAATATGATAGATACAAAACTAAATTTACAAGATTGCAACTCTGCTTTTACAACCAAAACTGTAACGGAATACATCAACTTCTACAGACTGTCTATGAAGCCTATACTAGTACTGACTATAGGTAGCTGGGTCATGACTCCCGACTATCCAAACTCAATACGGCTGGATAAAGAAAATACAACACTTCTCGAACTGTGTAACTAACTCAAGCCCTTGAATCAAAAGGGACTTATCACCTACTGAGTAGATGTCACGAACTGACTGGATCTGAAGATGTACACTATACGTTGTACCTACATTCCGAGAAAATGTAGCCCACATATGAATAAGTGGGTCAGTACCATGGAAACATACAGAGCATATGGGGGTGCAATACATATATAAAATAATATCTTAATATTATCACAGTTTATAAAACTATGCATGCTGATATAAATGACTCAGTTAGCTCCAATTAAATCATTGAATAATGGATGAATAATACATGTAAAGTAAAACAAGTGAGTCATTACAATAAGTTCTCAATTCACTTTCATCTCAATTCAAATTCATAAAAGCAATCAAATCTCATGACAAATCTCTTTAGAATATATAGTCTTTAAATCTTTCAAAAACAATGACTTTTGCAAACTCAATCTTTCAAGCAAATATATTTTCATCTCAGATAAAAAATACGCACATATGCTGGGAGTCTCTTACAATCGACATAAACCGTGTGAGCTACATGGAGTCCAACATTCTACCCACATTGGGGAGAGTCGTCCTACTCCTTGCCATCGTAGTAGGACCTTAAATCATCAATCTAAACACTAGTAATAACTATATAAATCAGCCTCAGGCTCATATCATACGGGGGCATGTAGTTCTAGGGAAGTACCAAAACAGCTATACCTCCCGCTCGGTGCTAAAGACTACTCCCGGACTTAGCTTAGATCTTTTCTAAAGAAAATCCACTAATAAACAGTTCAACAATTCACAATGGGAGCCATCTTGCTACCCTTTTCATAATAATCAATAAAATTAGATTTCTTTTCTCATCTCGGGTTCAAAAACACCTATTTTTTTTACGACCGAAAGGTCAAAGTTTCTTCATTATCTCAACTCATTTAAACTCCAAGTCTTTATAACACATGATTTCTCAAAAACAATAATCTCAAATAGATTTAAAAACTCATGTCTTAATATCACATTAAAGCTTATCAAGATTCAAGCTTTACATCATAAACATATATAAATCCCTTTAAAATCTGGAAAATTCAGTTATGAGGCACAAAATATCATCATTCTCATATAATTTCACTTCTAAAATATCAAAAATATCATAATCTCATTAAAATCAATATAGGATATAAGTTCAAGCATCAAAATCATAGTAAAACATATAACATTCATAAATCGTAAAAGAAAGTATTTTTGGGCACAAGAACAAAAGGGTGTTCTTGTTGAAAAACCCCATATACCTTGAACTTGAAGCTTTGAATGACTTTTTGAATGTCGTAATGCTATTCACGAACTTTTAGGTGTCCCTCGTAGCTTTCATAATGGGGATTCCGAATATGTAAAAATTATAGAATTCTCATGGTTAAATCTCTAACTATTAGGGTTTTTATGTTGAAACCCTAAAGGTTGTTCTTGGTGATTTTGAGAGGAAGTAAACTTATTTGGATGTTGTGGGTCTTTAATCCCGTGTTATAGACATATATAGGTGTGTTTTTGGCACTTGGAAGTAAGGTACGCGGTGGAAAACCCATGGCAGACCTTAAGGTGTGCGTCACACACCATAAGGTAGAAATTTAAGTGTGCCTCGCCCTCCCGATCGCACACACATTGCCCATCGCACACCCTTATTGCCTCTCAAAAAATTGGGCATAACTCTTCGCTTGGGTATCAAATTTTGTTGAAATTGGTATCGTTGAAAAACGAATTCAATTATCTAAAATTTGATAGGTCTTGGGATGAAAAATTCCATGTATATTAATAGATATTCACATTTGAAGTTGACCCTTGTAGAATCGAATGTCAAACTTTAGATGAATCAATTGGTCTTAGCTCAACCTTGTTCTAGGTCATTGCTATAAACATATTCCACCTCTAAACTACTCCATAGACTAGGATAATGATCATGCAACTGGTATTCACGTGAGAATAACTTGGATTAGAGCTTAGACGTGCAGGAACGACGGTTAGAATTCTAGCAGAAAAATATGGGGTATTACATTATCTCTCCCTTGGGAACATTCGTGCTCGAATGTGGATAATTAACCTGAAACACAGAGGAATATTAGTCTTCAAGCTATCATGTGTAACTGATAGAACTGAATCACTGGATCTCAAGAATAATAAGCTACTGAACTGGTCTCTAAGTTCATGAATCCTCAAGAAAAATAACTATATGGCTAAGATAGAAACGAGAGTGTCAACTTATGAGTAACCATTAGTTTGCACTAGGTCTGATCTCATGAGAAAGGATGAGAGGTTTATAACATGAAAACTTGGGGTATTACAATGTGAAGCTTAATCGTCCTTAACCACCCACGATCTATATGCATCTAGTGTAACCCCATGAACGGGCCCCGATGCGTGTAGCCACATAAATCGGAGAAACTAGAAGACTAAGGGATTCCCAAGTACCCTCACCCTCCATGATACATATGTACAATGTACTTAGAGGACTTTTGAGTACCTCATAGAATCCTAAAAGGGTCGCCATGCCCTACCCCTTAGGTCAGCAAACATGAGTTTCCAGTGTTTATTCATGGAACTGCCCTTTCCATGGTTAGCTATCAACCCCACCATTATTACCCAATTAAAATCATTTCCAACCTACCAATCCAATATTCCATTTACTATTTACCATGGCTATGAGTAGTGGTATCGTCATACCGACTATAACTTGCAATTATTGTCCTTACCAAAACATTTAAGGTAAAGCGATTCCTGTGCACCTATTTACCAAGTTAACTTGGGGGAGTCCCATGTTCCCCAAAAGTATTCCATTATTAATTTTCTTGGGGGAGTCCCATGTACCCACAAGTTGTTCATTAACATATTTACTTGGTGGATTCCATTATACCCCACAAGGAGTTCAATTAACCATAACCAGGACCACGAAACCATTCCATTTAAATAATTCCAAATTATTTAGCCGTTTAGGCTTCCATTACAAAGTTTAAACTATGCAATCGTTCCATTAAAATCCAACAATCTATTGAAAACATTCTCATATGCCTTTATCAAACACATTGGGGCATAGTATTTCCAAAACCAAAGCAAATTATGAAATAACCATTTGCAGGCAAATAATTATCCAAAACCACTATTAAAGCATATATAAGCATAATTAAAGCATGGGAAAACCATAACCAAGCATTTATAACTAAATCCCCCAAATTATAATTGAAAATCCAAAATCATATAATAATCAAACTATGAAAAAATTGTATAAAACCATGCCTTAAGTTGGAACTAACAATTAGGGAAGAGAACATGCCTTAAACGAAGAAGATGATGGAGATAAATCACCAACACAAACCCCAAATTAATCCTTGAGATGAAACCCTAGCCTTCCTTTACCAAAAATCTTTAGTGAGAATTGTAGAGTGTTTAAGAAAAGTTTCTAAGTGTTAATGAATAGAATAATAGGGTAAATAACCTCTTGATAAAAATATAAGTCATGGGGCCTTATTAGGTTAAGTTGGGAAACGTCCAGATTGGCCTCACTTAAACTCTCAGAAATCCCGTCTAATGGGTATGACTATCTATACCAGTCATACCCTCCAATGCGAGTGGTACCCACCAATCGTACATAAGGCCAACTCCCTTGGACCCAATACTATCCAAGGTACAAATTACCTTAAACCATGTCATATCAAAGTATATGACTAGTACCTATGATCCGTACACTTGCAGAATACAATCCTAAGAGGATTGAACACTAACCACCATACGAGTCTATGGTACAACTCATACCCTGGATCACGGCTCATGGTGATCCACCCATACTCAAATCCAACTTAGGTTACCAAGTCTAAGACTTAGTGAAGTAACCAAACAACCCATATCCACCGATACTACTCGTACCACCCAAGTCGTATCTATTTCAAAAACCAAATCCAGCCCACCAACCAATACTGGTCAGCATGCGACTAACCCATACCCCTCGTATCCTAGTGTACAAGTCATTTCTCCTAGTTGTATCCTTTCCAAAGACTAAAAATCCAAGAAATTTTCCAAGGGCTAGGAACCCAGGTTGTTTCAGTCTCCCCCACTAGGATCATTCATCCCCGAATGACGGACAAGGTAGGGTAACCACAAGTATGATTCATTTGAATTAAAAATATCAATCCAACCCTTAACCAAGTTACGCAACACAAATGCAAATATATTAATCATTCCCTTAATAAACTGAGAAAATAAAGAACTGTTCAAGAACACATACCTTTCACACAAATCTTAGAAGCAGAAAATAGGTGTTTATAATTGGACTTTATTTCTTCCTCCGCTTACCATGTAGCTTCTTCTACCTTGTGGTTCCTCTATAGAACCTTAAATGAGGCCATATCCTTCGATGCAATCGACAAACCTACCAATCCAGTACCTCAAATAGGACCTTTTCATCAGACAGAGAATTTGAAATACCCAAGCCCTCCAAGGGAACCACCGAAGAAGGATTACCAAGAAACATTCGAAACATAGAGACATGAAATACTAGATGAATAGAGCTCAAGCTAGAAGGCAACTCCAATTCATAAGCAACATTACCAACCCTCTACAAAATTTCATAAGGACCAACAGATCGGGAACTGAGCTTCCCCTTCTTACCAAACTGCATCACTCTCTTTATGGGAGATACCTCTAGGAACATCTTATCCCTAACCTCAAAATCCAAATCTCTGCGCCTTATATCTGTATAGGACTTTTTCCGACTTTGGCCAGTATTAAGCCTATCCTAAATCACCTTCACCTTTTTCATAACCTTATAAACATAATTCAAACCAAATATGTCTGCTTCACCAAGCTCAAAAGGGGCCATACCGATACCACAATGATAGCTATTGTTGTATGCAAACTCTAAAAAATGTAGATGCTTAACCCAATTGCCACCGTAATCAACCACACAAGCCCGAAGCATATCCTATAATATTTGAATAGTCCTCTCCACTTTCCCATCTATCTGAGGATGAAAAGCAGTACTCAGACTCGCCTTAGTACCCAATCCCTTCTGAAAAGACCGCCAGAAATGAGATAAAAATTGTGTACCATAATCAGATATAATTGAAATAGCTTACACCATGGAGATTCACAACCTTCTGAAGATACAACTTCGCATAATCCTCAACCGAAAAGGTAGTCCTCATTGGCAAAAATAGAGCAGACTTCATCATCCTATCCACGATGACCCAAATTGAATCAAATTAGTTCACCGACCAAAGAAGACTGGTAAGGCTTTGCATTTTTTGATCAACCTATTAACCTGAATCGATAATTAGTTTATCGGGTTAATGGGTCAAATTTGTTACTTTTTGGGTTGGGTGTTAGGTAAAATATTTTTGTTACTGCTTTATCTATTTGGACCTCGGGTTTAGGTAATTTTTAATCGAGCTACCTGATTTCCCAATAAGAAAATAAGTAAACTACACTATTTATCCTAACAGGCCACTTAATATTCAAAGGCAACCTAAAATCTAAAGGGTTAATGCACACCCAAACGGCCCAAAGGGGAAAGGACCAAAGGTTATAGCAGTATAGTGTTACTTTAAACTTTATATTTTTCAATTTCATGTCCTCTCTAACTAGTCATTACAATTATCACCTCTCACACTATAATTCAAAAACCTGATTTCATAATCGACTGTTGCTACTCAGAATCGACTGAATTTTTGGTCAAAACTACTCAATTTAGAGAGATGAAATGCTGCTTAGTTGTTTCTGCTCACAATAACTATTATTGTTGCGCTCAATAGGTAACAATTTTTTTCTCTATCTCATTCTTGTTTCTTAGATAATCTTCTACTTTATCTTTAATTTCTGGCTAGTATCCAATCACTGTTGTTGTTGTGCTGCTTACTTGCCAAGGACTATTTAAGTTCAAAATTTTTTGTATTTTTTATTGTGTTTTTGTACATTATTGCAATTGTACTATTACTGTTAATTGTTAAATCCAGCAAAGGTCACAAACATTGTTTTTGTTTTGGCATTAACCATTTGAAAAAATGAATTCTTTTTATTTGTTCTTGTATTTACTTGTTCATATTTTGAAACCTTCGATAAAAATCATCACTCTATTCCTAATGTCTATAAATATTATATGGTTGGATAAATATCTTGCAGAATATATTGAAGTTGGAACGTTCGATTCTGATTTCCAATCAACAAATATGTGCGGTATTTTCTTGAACTGATCCCTTTGATCCAAGAAGTAATTAGTAGAATTCATGGAGAAGACCATAAGTTATTTTTTGATAATGAAATTTGGGGATAACTAATGACGAATGGTTATGATCAAATTTGCAAGTTATTTTTTGATATAATTAAACGCGAAGAAGGTCCTGACTTTGCTGCGTAAAAGAGTCAAATTGTTCAAATAATAATGGAGTAATAGAACATAATATTCGTAGGTGCAACAAAAAAACAAAAATGAATCAGCAAGAAACAACTTCAAATTTCTACCACCATCTCAGTAGTGATAGGTTCCCAAACATTAAACAAATAGGATGTTAAGTTATTTGCAAAGTTGATGAGGATGCTTTGGATTAATCTTCATCTTTTGATCTGGTTATCTCTGTACCTAAAGAAATGTTTGATGATCATATAGATTCTTAGAGAGTCGTATATGCATTGTGCATGAAAGAAATAAAGGAAGGGGAAACTTGATAGCCAATTTTTTTAGAACACAACAGATACTTTATGATTAGTTCCTTTTTTACTTCTATTAAGGAATATAAGTAATGTAACAATAATAGCAGGTAGATAGCTTACTATATTTGTTGACCCATCAGGCTAGCTAAATATACTATAGGTATGACTGGCTATTTTCTTAATAAGTTACAATAGTTATGTTGTTATGATATCTTCTCTTTGATGTTCTACTTGTTTTCTTCTTAATTCTTCTTTTGTTGCCCTAATTATTTTGCTTATAAATGTTTATTTTGTTTGATCTCTAAGTTGTTATTTAGTTTTATGTTTTCCGGGTTAATGCATGACAAAGGAAAACCTATAGCTAATAAAAGTTTCCTTTTTCCCATCCTTGCTACACTGAATCATAGTATCTACAATTGTAAATCTCGGTTGTAAAAAATTATTTAAGTCATCTGTACAACAGGCTAATCATCTTCATTTAGTGACAAAAAAGGAAGATGACAAGTGGCACTTTAAAGCGTACTAGATATTTTGTATGTAATTCTATTTGTACTGCCAAATTATGAAGGCTCTTACTAAAGGAAAGGCTGCTTCCAGTTTTATTAGTTTGAGATTGAATGTATGTAGGCTTGGAATTTCTCTCTTTCTTTATGATGTAAGAGTTCGTGTCTTGGAAAATATTTAGCCATTTTTGTGTTAATTTAACTGAATGCTATAGAGTTGGTGCCTCAACTTCAAATTATACTTTAAATTTTAAAATTTAAATATTAATGGTTTAACCCAATAACCAAACCGATAACAATCAATAACCGGTAAAATGATAACCGATAAGTTGATATCTTAATAGTTCTTAATGGTTTATCTTTATTACAAACCGATAATCAATATGTCGAACCGATAAACTTCAAAACCTAATCGACCGATATGCAGCCCAAAAGACTGGAAACAAAATCCATATTGATCACCTCCTATTTCAACTCGGGAAAATCAATTTCTTGATACAACCCTCCGATCCTAATTTACTCAACTTTAACTTGTTGACACACCATGCACTTGGATACAAAATCAGCCACATCCTTTTTCATACAATTCCACCAATATATCTCATTGAGATCATGATAAATCTTTGTGGAACCGGGATGAACAACATAGCGTGATTCATGTGCCTCAGCCAAGATCCTTTGTCGTAACTCATCAACGTCAGGAACACACACCCACCCTTGTTACCCTAAAGTACCGTCACTACTGATTTTGAATACCATTACTTTTTGTCCACCTACATCACTCTTGATTTTCTTTAAAATATGATCTAGCACTTTTTTCTCCTTAATCACTGCACCGAAAGATAATCTAATTGCTTTCTTTACCAACATACCACCATGCCTAGAGTCCAAGAGATGAACTCCAAGATTAGCGAAGTGGTGAATATCCTTCACTAATTCCAGATTCTCCTTATCCACATGAGCTAAAATCCCTATAGATAAATTGCTAAGAGCATCAGCAACAACATTATCCTTACCTTGATAATAGTGACGACTCATATCATAGTCCTTTAGAAGCTCCAACCATCTCCTCTGCCTGAGATTTAGCTACTTCTGAGCAAACACATACTATAGACTGTTATGATAAGAAAAGATGTATACGTGCACACCATACAAATAATCCCGCTAGACTTTTAAAGCAAAAACCACCGTTTAAAGCTCCAAATTAGAATTGCTCCTTGAGTTCCCTCAACTCAACCAAAGCCATTCTATAAGGTGGAATAGGTTTACGATAAGTGTCTGGAAGGAAATCAATACCAAACTTGATTTCCCAATCCGGAGCAACACCAGGAAGATTGTCCAGAAAAACCTTAGGAAACTTATCTACACCAAAAGTGAGTGAAAAGAAGGACCTTCCAAATTAGAATATTTAACCCAGAAGAAGTGATAAAGATACCTTTTGGAGATTAATCTCTAAGCTCTAAGATAAGAAATAAACCTCCCCTAAGATCCAGGGAACCACCCTCCCACTTTATAACTGATTCACCAGGGAACCTAAAGACAACCTTATGGGTCCAATAATCTAAAACAACCTTAGGATCAAAACCAAAAGACATAGCCATATATGGGGTCACATAGGAAAGAGTGGACATCGAATCAAGTTGATAATACACATTATGAAAAAAGAATTGTAATATACCAATCATAACTCCAGGTGATGCCTCAGATTCATATCGAGATGCAATAAAATACAGCTTCTTTTGGTTAGTGTTGTTACCAGAAGTAGGAGCAAATGAACAAGCAGCACCACGAGGTGTAGAAGCAGAAGATGAAGCAACCATACCCTTGATCGCTCCCGAAGCACCCTTACCAACTGGATAGTTTTTGAATATGGCCTGGCTGGCCACTTTTAAAACATTTATGCCTCCTTTCATCACAGAATCCCTGATAAAGACGACTATAGAACTGACATGGAGGATACAAAGAAGATGAATTTTCCCTACTCTCCTAAGATTAGGCAACCTATGCCTAGAAATTATCACCACCTTAATGACGCCTATCAACGACTGCTTCAAGTAAGGAGTAATAGAAGTAGAGAATAAACCAGAACTCCCCTAATTCTTCTTCGGTAATTTGTCTCCATCCCGACCACCCTGATACTGAGCACCACCCTTCTTAGATAATCTACTCCTCTTACCCTACCTTTCCCCAAACTATGGATGTTTTCTCTCTTTATCCTCCACCTACTGCATATAAATAACCAGCCTTTAAATATCTATATCCTTAATCAGCAAATCAATCTTTCTTTCAAGGATCAAATCTTAAGATATCCTAGAAGTGAACTTTCTCATCCTCGTCCTCATATCAGCCACCAAATCCAAAGCATACCTTAATAGCTGATGAAATTTCAAGGCGTACTCCTTGATATATATTTTTCCCTTCTTAATATTCATAAACTTCTCCATCTTCGCTTCTTTCATCTCCTAAAGAATGAAGCAATCCAAGAAGGCTTTATAAAAGACCTCCCATAAAGATAGCTCCTCCACATTACCTCTATCACTATCCCACTCCATAAAACTAACTGAAGAAATAAATAAATGTATCAAATCGTATTGTCCTTGAATCAATGAGGACTCACTGTGTCTCTGCGACTGGAATGCTACCGCTACTGCTGGGCTGGAGCTCGTGTCTCGGAACCTACGGTGTAATATGAAAATAAAGCACCATAGCGCAAATACGTCAGTACAATTGGATACTAAGTATACGAGGAGGGTAGGCTAAATATAAAGGGTTTTATGCATGAACAACACTGACTAACTAATATTAATGTAGGAGTACAAACACACATAGATAGAAATTGGGATCGTGAATACGTGATAGCATGACTTGTAAGCTAATACATAGTTTACAGATAACTGTCCTGACTGATAATATGGACGACTATATTTGACAGTCCTGTATATACTAAAATCTGAAGAATGCTCTGAGTTCTTTTACTGAGACTTTTACTGAAACTGATAACATGGATGACTCTATCCGACAGTCCTATATATATTGAAATCTGAAGAACGTCCTGAGTTCTTTTACTAAAATTATGGGAAGTAGTGTTTAACCTACGTTGGCTAAGCTGGGGTCCAATCTTTGCCCCAACTGGAGGGGTGTAAATACCGTGCCACTGGTAAGGAAAACTGTGAGTAACCCTTATCTGGAAGGGTACTCAATGAGAACGGTGGGAACCCTAAACTGACGGGTTAAGCCACCTCATCAACCTTGACCTGACGGGTTAAGATGTCTCAACCTACGCTGGCTACATAGTTCTGGAACACAAGGATTACTACTAAGAATCACACCCCGAACTGGCGAGTGAGTTCCCATCCTTGGGTTCACTCGGTGCTAACCTCTACTCCCATCTGGAGGGACTGGACATGAATAACTGACTGTGCATGACTTGATCTTACTGAATTTTGTTGACTGACAGAATGTTACTGATATCTGACAACTGACTAAGATCATAAAGTTTTCCTGAGTGACATGACTGACTGAAGTCAATAGAATCATAGCTTAAGTTCGGATATCGTGAAACATGACATGGATCTAGGCACATAGATATAGTTTTCGGGTCCAAGTACCCGTAGGACTCGATGGAAGAAAATTGATACACATGATTGACTTGATCATAAGAGCAGAGTCCATAGTATATAATATCATAAGTAGGGATCTCATACTATGCATGGTTATCAACGATGTATTGCATGGAAAGGATTTCATATCACATCAAAGTACTTGCACAATTTTAATATTATGTTCGTTGGATAATGATATTGGCAACGCATACTAATAGCATGGAAGTTCATGTGGATTGCATGGTTATCATGCATCTTGTTCATAAGTACGATTTGCAAGTAAACATAGCATAATCTCATAAGAATAGTTCATGAGTATTCCAACAACATTTACAAGGCACATTAACAACATAGAAGTCATTGGAACATAAGGGCATATCATGAATCTTTCACTTAGTCACAATTTAGCTATATTGCATGATTTCTAGTTCGTTAGGCATTTTATCAAACACCTTACATGCACATCTTAAGCATAGGTGAATTCATCAAATTATATATCATGAACAACCAAATTTGCATGTTTCCAACTCATATGATATCATGAATTCACAAAAACATATAAAGATTCCATCTTCGGAATCACCAAATATCAACAACATGATCATCAACACCCAACAATATAGAAATCATACTTTATAATGAAAAAGAGGAAAACAAACAAGCATCAACATGGGTATGATCATATCACAACAATCAACCAAGATTTTGTATTTTAAAGATTGATTCTTGAACTCTATGAACGAATTGAATCCATAGATAAACACTATGCATACCTTAGAAGGAAGATTCTTGATGATTGATGGAGGAATTTTCTTGAAATCGGATCTTCAGGCTTAATTATGCAACCCTAGCAGTTTTTATCCTTTAGTGCTCTTGGATGATGATCTTTGAGATGAAAATAGGGTTCCAGTATGTTTAGAATCTATATATTTCATAGGGTTAAGTTTAAGGACGTGTAAGGAGTATTTAAAGACATAATTACCTTTAAAATAACTCAAGACGAAGTGTTTTTGACACCTGGAATTGGCCTAGGTGGAGCCCAAGTAATCGCCTATGCTTGGGTTGGGCGGTGCCTAACCAATCACCTATGCTTGGGTTAGGCGGCGCCTAACCAATCGCCTATGCTTACTGCCTCTCACGAAAATGGGCATATCTTTTTGCTCGGGTATTGGATTAAGGTGAAATTGGTATCGTTGAAAAGCTAATTCGATTCTCCATAATTTGGTAATTCTAAATCAGCCAAAATACCACATTAACATCGAGTTATACTCGTTCAAAGATGACCCTTGTCAATTCGAACACTAAAACTTGATGGATTCAAAAACTCTTAGCTTGCATTACCTTAAGTGACTCTCATGAATATGCTTAATGCATCGTAAGCTATCCTATCACTAGGAAATTCATTATAAGTCATGTACTCAAGTATGAATCATAGGATTAGAAACATGCGGGGTATTACACAAGTAATGCCTTAGATTCCTATTGAGGCGCCAAAGCATACAGCCTATTCTGACCAATACTAGAACCAGCAGCAGTAACAAAAGTAAATGCCAAACCACTAAGTGTAGGAGAAAAGGATGAAGCCACGGGAATCTTATTCTCCCTCATAGAAACCTTATTAATCAAACAATCCCTAAGCTGATAACCTACTTATCCATGCTTAAAGTATTTGTCCTTTTATTCATTGCGATAACCCCAATAAGGAATACCACAGAACTGACAAGGAAGGCATAAAGAAACTGAGTAAGTTCACTTGCCTAATATTTGGCACCCTATGCCCAAAAATTTTCACCACCATAATTACACCTATTGCTCGACTGATAAGGAGCACTAGCATAAGAGTAGGAACCAGAACTCCCCCACTTCTATTTCTACCAATTTCCACCATCCCAACCACCCTAAGATTGAGCACCTCACTGGTCAGAAAACCTATTCCTTTTACCCTGCCTATCCCCAAACCGTACCTGCTTCCTCTACTTATCCTCTACCTACAACATATGAATAGTAAACCTAGAGATGTCTATATCCTTAATTAGTAAGGCAATCTTGCTCTCCAAAATCAGATCCCGATTAAAACCAGAAGCGAACATCCTCATTCTAGCCCACATGTCAACCACTAAATCAGGAGCATACCTTGACAATTGATGAAACTTCAAGGTATATTCCTTAACAAATATTCTCCCCTGCTTGAGGTTCACAAACTCCTCCATCTTTGCTTCCCTCAAATCTTAGGGAAATAAAAAATCTAGAAAAGCACCATAGAAAGCATCCCATAAAGATGACTCCTCTACATCTCCTCTATCCCTATTCCACTCTACATAACACTGATATGCAACATCTTTGAGATGATAAACTGTAAAGTTTACCCTCTTCATATTAGTAGCCTGCATCACCCAAAATATCTTTTCCATATCATCCAAGAAGCCATATGGATCCTTCTCTATCATCACTCTAGAAAAGTGAAAGGTCCCATCATCATAAATTGGCCAACCATTGTGTAATCAGTAGATAAAGCACCAGACACATCCCGCTTAGACTGAGTAGCAACTAGTTTATCAATAGCATGAATAGACTGATGGAATTCTATATTATTCACCTTACCTTAAAGAGGACTATTAGAAATAGGTGGAACTCTAGGACTATCAAGGATAGGATCATAAGATCAAAGATAAACCCCAGAAGTAGGATGCACCTTTTTAGCACTACCCCCAGATGGGACAGAATTATTTTCTTATGTTCCAGAACCAGGAGGCATGATCAGAAAGACGAAGAAAGAAGGATTGGAGTGGATTCCAAGACTAAGACTCTAAGCTTGAAAATAGAATACTAAGAAAGTAAACATTCCTAAATTCTTTGTAGCCTCTCCCTTATGAGTGTAGCGCGCTACACACCCCTAAAAGATACTCTACTCGACACAACTTTGCGGACTCCTAATCAACCATAAACCTACGTTCTGATACCAACTTGATATGACCCACCCTGGGGCCTTATTTTAATGGGCATCCCAAGTTTGATCGAGATCGAAGACCACCCCCGATACCTAACCTATCCTCCAGTTGCCTTCCCTGAGTTGGTTGAATTTTGAGGACATCACAAAGTAGTGTAACTGCTCACATAAAGACTCGGGGAATAGATCATAATCGTGACCGAACCAATCGAGTCTAACTATTCCGTACCAATAATCCAACCATACCGAACCATACCAAAACAAGATCATAAACCAAGTAAAAACCAAAGACATTTCAAAACATAATATAATTAATCCCAAAATGAAATTGATGGAACAGTAACAAATTATGTCCGACAATACCAGCCTCCCAGTCTATTCCAATGCTAAGGCTAACACCCATACCGATCCCTCCCATTCCAAGTCATTGAAGTACTACAAAGCCTCTAACCAAAAGAGCAATGAAATTCGATTGGGATATGCCCCCAACCATAGCCAAAACAAATATCCAAAATAAAACCAAAAATGTCTAGAAATATCCATAACATGAAATGATGCCTTTCAAAAGCAAGAAATCTCACCACTTCATTCCAAATATTGATCCCAAGTCAATCACTATGTAGGATGAGTAGAATGGTTGGTTCCTGCATAGCGTGGTTATACAGCTATCAGTAGGCGGGGTTAGCGAGTGGCCGCTAGCATGATCTCAGGGTAAGAAAAAACTAATGTCAGTTATAAAACCAAGTAAAACCATCCATATGCACACAACCAAACACATATATATGTATAACCATCTTAGGAAAAAGGGATCAGGTTTAGCATGCCTTTAAAACCTTTACATGGGTTGTGTAGCTTCGCTATCCTAAAACACCCACGGGCTATATAGGTTCAGCTCCACCTGCTGAAAGGTCCTTAGTGCATGTAGCCAAGTAATCAAGGAATTATCCCATGGGATAACTAGTACATCCCAATAATAAAGTGTGATATCATGCACACGGTCACCAAGACCAACCTCATATCGGCAAATATAAGTTTTCAGTTTTTACCCCCCGGAACCTCCACCTTACATGACTTAGCTACACCTTCCGCCATTATTGCCCAATTAAAACCAATTTGTAATTAACCAAAACATTATCCATTTTTTAACCAAGGTCATTGATTTAGTATAGTCATACCAACCCTTACTTACAAGTATCATCCATAGCCAACCATTTATAGGTTTAAGGGGACTTTCAAGTTCCCTTCCATTTACCATATTAAACAACTTGGGATACTTCCATGTTACCTACAATCTTAACCAATTAGCCTTTAGCCTTTTCAACCATTTAAACAATGCACAATTCCTTTACCAAGTTTAA
Source organism: Capsicum annuum (assembly GCF_002878395.1). Lineage (NCBI taxonomy): Eukaryota > Viridiplantae > Streptophyta > Magnoliopsida > Solanales > Solanaceae > Capsicum > Capsicum annuum. The sequence continues at coordinate 77,048,302 of NC_061121.1, forward strand.
AATATACAAGAGTTCCATTAAAAAAAGTCAATGCAATGAACATAACTTTATAAGCATTTTGTCAAACACATTAGAGGCATAATATGACCAAAACAATTACCAGTTGGAAATAAAACATTCCCATTCAATCCAATTATCCAAAAAACACCATTAATTCATATAAAATCATAATTAAAACCATAGGAAACCATAACCAATCATTTAATATTAAAACCCCCAAGTCATATTTGAAAGCCAAAATCATGTAATAGTAAAACCATGAAAACATTTATATAAACCATGCTTTAAGTAAAATTAAGAATGAGGAAATAGAATGACTTAAACTAAGATGATGACGGAAAGAAATTACCAAGACAAACCCTAAATTGATCCCTTAGTAGAAACCCTAGCTCCTCTTGCCCAAAAGCTCTTGAGCGAATTATGGAGCATTTATGAATAGTTTCTAAGTGTTAATTAATAGAATGATAGGGTAAATAACCTTACAAGAAGGTTAGAAGTCATGGGACCCTATTAGGATAAGTGGGAAAATATCAAGAATACCCCCACTTAAGTTGCATGGAAATTCCATTGCAGGGATGTGACTGACCCACTTGAGTCATACCCTTCGATACGATCGGTATCCACTATTCATAACCTAGCCTAAATCCTAAGATCAAACATTGTCTAGAATATAACTCATCCTACCAATTATAACAACTACATATGATCCATATCCAAGACCAGTATCCCTGGCAGATTAGAATACCTCGAGGATTTGACACTACCTACCACTTGAGTCCCTGGTACGATTTGTACCGTGGCTTACGACTTATGGTGAGCTATTCATAATTAGATCCAACCTAAGTAGCCAAGTCTAATATTAATTTAAGAAACTAAACAATTTGTAAACACCAATATGACTCGTACCTCTTAGTCGTATCCATTCAAGTAACCAAAATCCATCCCATTAACCAACACTGGTCAGTACACAATTGGACCATACCATTCATACCCCAACATACAGATCATAACCATGAGTTATATTGGGTCCAGAGATAAAAATTCTAGGAAACTTCTAAGGTCCAAAAACTATGGTGTTTTAATGGGACAAAAGGATTTCCTTATGTTCCAGATCGATGAGGCATGATCGAAAAAATGAACAAACAAGGATTGAGGAAATTCTAAGACTTAGACTTCAAGCTTGAAATAGAATACCATGAAAGTTAAATATTCCTAAATGTATTATAGCCTCTCTCTTAAGAGTGTGGCATGCTACACACCCCTAAAAGAGACTCTATTAGACACAACTTTTTAGACTCCAAATTGATCATAAACCTAAAGCTCTGATACCACCTTAACACGACATGACCCAGGGCCTATTCGTAATGGGCGTCCTAAGTCTGACCGGGACCAAAGAGCACCCCTATTACCCAACCCAAACTCCAGCCTCCTACCTTGAGTTGGCTGAATTTTGAGCATATAACAATATAGCGTAACTATCCATTTTACAAATACTAGGATAGGTCTATTACCGAGACCAACCCAACCGAGTCCAACCATCAAAACCTAACCAATAGCCAAACCATAACCATATGAGTTCCATAACAATTATATATTATCCCAAAATTATAGAGAATGGAACAATGAGAAATTTAGTCCTATGGTATCATTCCCAATACCAATACCAATGCTAAGGCTGATACCAATACTGATCCCACTTATAACTCTCAACTTACACATTAATTTAAGTGTAAGGTGGTCGTTTTCAATATATTTACCCAACAAAAGTTAGGGTCTAATCCATGAGGAACAATGTGAATGGCGATTGAGCAGGCTCAGAATAAGAGTTACTAACTAAATTTAAACCTATAGTACAAAATAATTTTAGGTTTTTTGATGTTTTCAAACTTGAAAGTAATTCTTGGCTTCTAAGGGACTAATTTGAGACTAAGAATAATTAAAATATAGTCAATTAGGAATGAATCTAGGGACAATGATATCCTAGGGACAATATATGCATGGGTATGTAATGATTCGAGTCAAATTCTAGTTGTTGATGATATGGTAGGCTAGGTTTTAAGTCCTTGAGGCTAGTTTTTCAACAAATCAACAAAAATGCCACTCATTGACCCTTTCGAGTACCTAACAAATGTGCAATTAAAGCCACCCAATACCTCAATTAGGCATCCCTATTACTAGGATGGAATCTGAGGAATATTCAACCTCCTAATCACCTTTATATCTAAGATGGTAAAAAGCTGGCAACACATGTCCATAACTTATCTACTATAGCTTTGGTTCCTGCATCCCTCTTTTAAGGATGTGTGGGTTCCTAAAATTCATGCAAAACCCCTATTTCTAGGTTGGTATTAGGCTTTCAAGATCTTGACATCTTCACCCATCAAACCCATTTAGAGTGTTTGGGGCTTTCACCCACAAATCCCAACCTATTTAACCAAGAAATAATAGAACCCATCATCTACAAACTAAAATATATAGAAATACATCACAACCCTCATAGTTGTACCCTATTCAAACATAATCCCAAGAGGAAGAACTAGCAAATCATAAAAACAATAAACACAAGTAAACCTGGATTCCATAAAACAAATTCATAAAGGAATAAAAAGAATGCAAACCAAACTTTAAATCTCTACAAATCTCCAATGGAATTAACTAATTATACAATATAGAGTCACTCCAATGTTTTCTTAGCTCAAAACTAGTACAAATTAGGCTCCAAGCTCTAAGAAATTACAAACCCTAATCTAAGCTAAGATGGAGGAGTATGTAGGGTATTTTTGGAATGATGATAAAACTAGGGTTTTGAGCTTTTAAATGGGAATTTGGGTTCAGTTGTTTAGAATGACCTTTCTTCTCTTGGGACATTTTCTTCCCTCATGCAATCATGAAAGATTCATCGCAATCGTACTCACTATAATCATGATTGCAGTTGGCTGACTAGCTTGACTCGATATGATCGCGAGCTAACGACTGCGATCACGATAACGGAGCGCTAAATCCTGATCCTAGTTCAGTTTGTCCAGCTCTTCCACTTCATTCCCTTTTTGATACTTTTCAACTAAAGTTTACTTCTTTTTTTCTCAGCACTTGTGCACCTACAAAATATAGGAATTAGTACATTTAACCCTAAATATGTCTCACTTTTACATTTAAATCATAGTAGTGTGCATGAATATTTTGTGCAAATGAGTGGTAAATTCACCCCTCATCAACACCCCCAACTTAAAGCCTTGCTTGTCCTCAAGCAAAACTACCCCTAACAATGATACAATACATATTTATGCCCAATTATATGACCTAATGATTATAATGACCGCAAGCTTTGTTACTACTATAAGTAGCTCTTTAAACATGGGCAAAGCTATTATCCTGACACCACTCAATATAACATAGTTTTCAAGGATGCAAAAGACTTCAAAGAGTAATCATGCAACAATCACTAATACTTAAGAAATGACTCTTCTTTGACTTCAACTATATTATACTCCTTTTTTCCTCATTTTTTGGGAGATGGAAAAATCTCCTGTCTTTACTTGTTCCCATGCCACCTCACAAGAAAATAAAATTCCACACACCAAGCTACACATATTCAACAAGGAATTTAAGTACAAAAACTCTCTCCCTTACAAAGAAACTCTCTATGTTAACAAGTACCATGCCATAGTCTTGCCCCTTTTTTCAACTGCCACTATAATAAGGACACTTTGTTAGAGATCTCGAAGGACTTTTTAAGCTTATAATGTAGGTTCAAGGAGAATGGGTAGGATATCATTTAGGCATGAATTGACTACACCCTCCTTAAACATCTACATCACTTTTAACACTATTAAATATTTTTTTTTATTATGGGCCACTTCTTTTTGTTTTCTCTCTCTATGCGTGTGCCTATTTTTGGCTTCCTTGGTTCGCCCACTTTCATTTCATTTCTTTTTCTTGCATACTTCGTGTTTTTCTTTCCTTTGTTGGATCCTTTTCTTTTTCTTCTACACTTGTTCTCAATTCTTAAGCTCTTAGGCACTAACTTATAATTTCGTAGCCCAAAGTTTCCTTATCAAAACTTCACCAACCCCAACATAGTCTTTTAGTATCAATTTTTACTATTAAGTTCAAGGAGGATAGGGCTCAAAAGAGAGATAAGAGAAAGGCTCACAGCTTGTCATAATTTTTCGAAGGAAATAGCCAAAGGCTCAAAGTGGGTGATTGGGGACAACATTTATGCAATGATAGGCTTTTTAGGATAGAGTGGACTTACTATGTCATAAAGATGGCCTAAGATTATCTCACCAACAAAGTACAATCAAAATTAACTTTCAGAAACTAACGGGGAAAGTTCTAGATCGTGGTTTAAATAATTAAGCTCACCACATATGGCATGCAAATTTGCCAAGGAGTCTCAATTGTACCTCCCTCTAAAGACAAAAAATAGAGTGTCTATCATTATTTACAAATCAAAAACTTATGGAGTCATAAAAAGAGAGTAAGTTTTGTTACAAACTTGCTTATTTCGATGCCCTTAATTTTTGAAAAAATTTGGATAGAGAAGGGGGAGAGGTTTTGCTTTGCATTTTCACCATGCACAAATTGCTAACCATGGAAACAACCCAAGACTTAGTCTCACATTGTTCTTTCATATTGGCCACCATATGGCTACTCATATTTTGCCATAGGTATAGAATGTGATCCCAACTTTACAATGCTACAGATACTCAGACTTCCCTTACATTTATGACCTTAATTCCATGGGTACTCAAAATTCCCATACATCTGTGGCTCAACACCCCTAACACATTATTTTTCATTTAAGAATGACATCACTCAATCTATCATAGGGAAAGGATCATCTAACATTCTTATTAAAAGAAATAAAAAGAAAAATGTGAAAAAATCTACTTCACAAAATTTCCATGTTTCACATCAACTAAGCTCAAGTATTGCAATCCAATATGTACACACAGAGGTTGGGCCACACCCCCAACTATAAGACTTATAGTGACCTCACTACATAATTTAAGAAAGTAAGATCGTTTAAAGGGATTACTGAAACTGCATTGATAATCATATTGAAAACTGGACAGAGAGGCGCAATTACAGCCTGATTGGTATGATCGTAGTGTCACGATAATTCCCTGTGATCTGAAATTGTGGTATCTGAGGCCATCTGCTCCTCTATTTTATCCTATTTTTTTGCATGGCTGCTACACTTCCAAACTTGTTTTTCCCTTGTTTTTGGGGTCCAATCCTGTCCAAAGTACCTACAAAACATCAAAATTATGTGACTTATAAAAAAATAAATTATGTAAACATAAAAATAATGGGTTTCCTCCGATTAAGCACTTGTTTTAACATCACGGCATGACACTTCTTTAATCCTCATTTGTGTCTCCACTTAGAGGATTTAAACCTTTTACCCAACTTTTGATTATTCCATCTTTGATGCTCTTTGGTCAAAAGTAGGGGCATGATAACACATGTTTTATCACGCCACTTTGAAGACTTGAACTATTTGCCCAAGTTTGGATTTAACTTTCATATGGGCTCGGTGGACAAGGTGAGAGAATTAGAAAGCCACTACTTGTACATTGATTTTTAAGCTTCTTGGCCTTCAACATTAGGGCTTTAGAATGACCATTTGGAAGGTCAAAGTCCAAAATATAAGGAAATTTATCCTTCTCTCTAATATTTATCACATGCTAGGGTGGATTGACTTTTATCAAATCCACCAAGCATAATGTTGAAAAATGGATAGAATGGGGCCTTTCCCTTAATTTTGGAGTTGCATTCTGTTGGTCATCTTTACTCCCAAATGGACTAGAGTCTTCATAAGGGATTTGCTTGGCTTCTTCGTCCAATTTAGGCACTATTTCTTTCTTTTAGGGCATTATCTCTCATGTTTTGTTTGGTTAGTTGGGAAATCAGTGGGGTTTTTTTAATATCTAGCTCATTTAGAAGATTAGGAATGGTTGTAGTGTTTAAATGATTAAATTTTGTGCCCATGTTTTCTATCTTTAAGATTTCCTCGCCAAAGCTTTATTAGATTTAAGTATACGATTTACTTGCTCCTCCACCATTTGAGATTTTAAATGGGAATTTGGGGTCGGCTATTTAGAATGACATTTTTACCCTTAGTCCATTTTTTCCCTCAATAAATCAAAGAGGATTGGTCGCAATCGCACTCACCGAGATCGTGGTTAGTCCATTGACTCGACGCAATCGCAATATCTGAGGGCTAAATCCTGATCTTGCTTCAGGTTGTCCAGCTCTTGTACTTCAATTCCCATTTTGATCCTTTTCAGCTCAAGTTTGCTTCTTTTCTTCTCAGCACTTGTACACCTACAAAATATGGGAATTAGTACATTTAAACCCAAATATGTCTGACTTTTACATTCAAATCATAGTAGTATGCATGAATATTTAGTACAAATGAGTGGTAAATTCACCCCTTATCACCCCCCTATACCAATACATAGTAGTTCCATAAAAGTCTTTAACAAGAAGAATCTAAAAATACAGGTGGGACAAGCCTCCAACCATAGCCAAAACTAATATCCATAAATAAACCAAAGTGTAAAATAACATCCTTGAAATGGAGCCTTCCAAAAATATGAAATCTCGCCACTTCAATCCAGCAGTTGATCTCGAATATCCAAGTAGGAGTAGTAGAACAGTCTATTCCTGCATTGCATAGGGATACAGCCACCTGAAGATGGGTTAGTGGGTGAATGCTGGCATGAACTCAGTATAAGGATAAAATAATGCCTACCAGTAAAACCAAGTAAACCAACCATATGTATACAAACCATATGTACATATATATAACTAAGACATGAAAGGGAATCAAGTTTAGCATGAATTTAAAACCATTAAACTGAGTATATGAAGCTTAACTGTCCTTAACCACCCATGGGCTATATGGGTCCAGTGTAACCTCCTGAATAGGCCCTTATGCGTGTAGCCACATGAACCAGAGATACCGTAAGAGTATAGGATTCCTATGTACCCTCACCCTTTATGATACATATGTACAATGTACTTAGAGGATTCCCTCATACCTTAAGTATCAAAAAAGGTTGCCATGCCCTACCCCTCATGTCGGCATACATGATTTTCTAATGTTTGTTTATAGAACTCCCACTTTTATGGTTAGCTATCACTCCCCACCATTATTATCCAATTAAAGTCAATTCCAACCAACTAATCCATTAATTTATTTACTATTTACCAAGCCTATGAGTAGTGGTATTTTCATACTGACTATAACTTGTAAGTATTGTCCTTATCCAAACCTTTTAAGGTAAAAAGATTTCCATTTACACATTTACCAAGTAACCTTAAGGGAGTCCCATGTACCCCACAAATTTTTCATTATTATGTAGCTTGGGGGAGTCCCATATACCACACAAGTTGTTCATTAATATATTTACTTGGAGGATTCCATTATACCCCACAAGGAGTTCAATTAACCATAACAATGACCACCAAACCATTCCATTTAAACCATTCCACAATATTTAGCCATTTAGGGTTCCATTACCAAGTTTAAACTATGCAATAGTTCCATTAATATCCAACAACGTAGTAAAAACATTCCCATAGGTATTTTATCAAACACATTGTGGGCATAGTATTTCCAAAACCAAAGACAATTACCAAATAACAATTCTCATGCAACCAATTAATCAAAACTACAATTAAAGCATATAAAAGCATAATTAAAACATGGGAAAACCATAACCACGCATTTATAACCAAATCCACCAAATTATATTTGAAAATCCAAAATAATATAATAATCAAACTATGAAAACATTGTATAAAATGATGACTTTAGTTGGAACAACAATGAGGGGAGAGAACGTGCCTTAAACAAAGAATATTATGGAGAAAAATCACCAACAGTATCCCCAAATTAAATCTTTAGATGAAAACCAAAATCTTTAAAGGGAATTGTAGAGTGTATAAGAGATATTTCTAAGTGTTAATAAATAGAATAATAGGGAAAATAACCTCATAATAGGAATATAAGTCATGGGGCCTTATTAGGTGAAGCGTGGAAATATCAAGATTGCCCTCACTTAAACTCCCAAAAATCCCATCAGGTGGGTACGACTATCCATACCAGTCGTACCCTTCAATATGAATGGTACTCACCACTCATACCTAAGGATATAACCCTTGGACCCAACACTATCCAAGGTATGACTCACCCCAAATAATGTTGTATCCAAGTACACAACTAGTACCCATGACCCGTACCCCTGGCAGAATAGAATCCAAAAAGGATTGAACACTAACCACCAAATAAGTCCATTGTATGACTCATACCCTGGCTTACAGCTCATGGTGATCCATTCTTACTCATATCCAACTTAAGTTACCAAGTTTAATACTAAGTAAAGTAACCAAACAATCCATATCCTCTGATATGACTCATACCACCCAAGTTGTATCCATTTTAGAAACCAAATCCAACCCATCATCTAATATTTGTCAGCATACGACTAACCCATACCACTTGTATCCCAGTGTATGAGTCATTTCCCCTTATCGTATCCTATCTAGATATTGAAAATCTAGGAGATTTTCCAAGGGCTAAGAACCCAGGGTGTTTTAAAAAATTTGACTAGTGATCTTAGTCTTTTCAAAATAAATACATAAGACTAGTTTTCAGCATATTCAGGACAACAATAAAAAATAATTTTTATTTTTAGAACTATTCTTATGACCTCTTTTATGGTATTGGGAAAATATTATGTTTTAGGAGCAGTATTTAGCATCGAGTAGATATAGTGATGTAGGTTCACCGGTTAGTAGAGGTGGATACCTTTATTTAATGTTTCTAAGTCCCAGAACTACATTTCCATGGTAGAATATAAAGGGTCACCCGCTAGTAGAGGCTGACACCTTAGCTCATAAACATGAGTTAGTGGATTCACATTAGATAGTTTCATAATCCTGGCAAGGTATTGATCTCCTTCCTAGCTAGAACTAAAGGTTAGGCTCTGTTGAGCTTATAAGGACTACATCAATTATAGTAATCCTCCACAATTAATCAGATTTAGAAAACAAGTGCGATTGAATCATTGAATAGTGTTATTTATGATTCATTATATAATGTTAGTCTTATGTTTTAAGTTTTCACTTGCAACTTAGAGAGAGTTATGTAACTTACCATCATGTTCTTAATTTTATCCCAAATGACTTATCTCAGCTTTACTTGTATTCCATGCATTTTGTACATGTTCAATACATTCAAAGTACCAGTCATTTACTTTCTCTTGGAATTTCTTATGATATAGGTTTAGGCGCTCAACATCAACCATGCTATTAGTATACTCCAATGCGATTTTAGTAGATTTCAATGGTGAGTCCTCATCGTATGACGATTAGAGTCATTATCTTTTATTTTAGTATTTAGAGTTATTTGGATACTTGTCCCAACAACTCTATAGTTAGTAGAGGATTTTATAAATAACATAACATACTTTTGTTTCTCATTTAGTATTAGTATTTTTCTCAGACATGATTGATTTCATATTTATCTCTGATTTAGTGTAGATTTTGCTTAGTATTATATATATCCATGTTTATTATCATTATTCCATACAATGGGTTAACTTAACGTCACTTGCAGCTCAAAGCATCATGTTACATCCAGGGTGTGAATCATACTATACATATGAGGGAGAAGCAATAGAGATTTTTTGAAATATACAAGTTTTTTCATATTCATATCATGCAATATGGTGTAAACACTATTTATCATTCTAACTCCTGCTCTATATGATTAAATAAAATGCTGCCCAAAAGAGCAAACAGATGAAAGAGCAAAAATAGTAACAAATAATCCCTACCAACTCTAGTATATCCCTGGGGTGAAAAAGTTTCTTATGCTGATTTCATGTCTAATATTCAAGAGGTTGCCTAGGGCATGACTAACCTAGTCAATCAATAAGGTCATTGGTATTACACTAATTAAGAGTGTAGAGTTGGCCTCCTATTAGTTGAAATAGGTGGCTACACTATGGTTTAAATAGTGGAAAGATAGTTGATGTAGGGATGTAGACCCAGTTAATTAGAATGAGTTCGTGACTGCTTTTCTAGAAAATTTCATTATTCATTAGTTTAGGAAGTCTAAGACTGAAGATTTCATCAACCTGAAGTAAGGCAACGGGTCTCTAAAGGAATATTTTTTGAAGTTACCCAGCTTTCCAAATATGCTCAAAAGATGGTTATTGATCATAGACTCAAATAAATAAATTTGATTCTAGTGTTCCTGAGTCATTGGTTATATAGTGTAGCACTATTATACTTATTGGGATATGTATATCTGTCTAGAATTATGACTCAAACACTCATCCATTTGATATGCTATAATAGTTGGCATGCTACATTACTACAGGTTGGAAGGCAAAAACTGCCTTAGAAGCATCTGTACAAGATAAATTGCACGTTAATACCAACACTTGTTGGATTACTTCTGAGGACAAAGTCACTTGAGCTACAGTACCCTAGATGACCACAGCATTTCTTGTACTTGGAACCTCTTCCTCCTCAACTATCACCTCCTTATATAGAACTAAGTCTAGAGTAGCGTCATGTGAAGAAGGGGCAATGATTTCTATCTAGGTGGTCTTCTCGTTGCCTGGGCTCCACCCCTAATATGTGTTTCCCTTTTTCGTCCTTATTTTCCCATTTCTCTTACCCTATCCCTTCACCATAGCACATCCCTAGTGTCTGATTTAGGTGTTATTTTTGTGTCGTTATTGCTCTAATTGAAATAGTGTTCATTATCTATGAGAAAAGAATGAAGCATATCAGTTAACAATTCCATCACCAAATACCTATTAGAATCAAGTACTAGCACAAAGCTGATAAATAAGTGAAACTTTTTCCTCAAGTAATGTAGCCTCTTGAAAGAAAGTATTGACATCTTTGTACCATTCTGCAAGACTCTATTAGTCTTATTCTTGGACGACGATATTGACAAATGCAGTGGCGAATTCCATCATTGTCATAACCTGAGTGGTCCTGAGTGGCACCCACCCTAACTCTATTTTGGGAGAACCAAATATTCCAACCTTTATCCTAACAACTTATCCTTACACCTAAGCATTTACTATTCTAAAAAACTAATTATAAACTAAAAACCTATTAAATATAATAACCTTCTAATATTCCATTAAATCCAAAATTAAAAAAGAAAAATATGGATATATATCTATCCATTACATCCCCCAAGACTTGAAAGGCACTATAAAAGTAGTAATAATTGAAAGTCAATGTCTTAAAACATAACCCATAAATGCTAAAGTCCAAAGAGAAGTCAAGGACCATAAGTAAAGGACATAAACTAGAAAAAGATTCAATGGTTGTTTAGACATGATGCTCACCCTAGAATAGAAGTTACAATTCTAAAACTAGAGTGGAGGTTCTATCTTAACCACGTGAACACACCATATACTCAATACAAAAAAGCATAGGTAGTGTCAGTACAACAACTACATACTGGTAGGCATCATTAGCTGCCTTAACTCAACACCATACAAATAGACAAGTTTAATAAAAGTAAGAAATAGAGTGATCATCATACAACTCAAAATAAATTTACAGTTAAGTTTATATTCTTAGATAGCTTAACATAAAAACAAATGACTATCCTCTTTATACCAATTCCTTACAAGCTATTAGAATAAATCACATTACACTTAGGTAATTCGATCAAAAATACTAAAATAACTACCATATGTTCAATGCAATTGATAAATGCATGCATAAAACAATATACATGCACACTATGGTCAGAATGTACCCTTAGTTACCTTGATGTTACCCAAATTACACCTTACTATGAAGTATAACGCAATTGCTAAATCAAATATCCAACCCAATGATGATTGAAGTTTAATTCATGGGGAATAGTCTTGAAATTGATCAATGTAGTTATCTAAGCTACTAGTAAAATATTTTCATAGCTTAGGGGTTTTGTAAATTATCTTTAAATAAGTAATAGTTGTGATTTCTTCAAGTTTATGATCAATAGAAGAGAGGCACTAAAACTGTGTTCCCTATAACTTTGTAACTCCATAGTTTCCTCATACTAATGATCTCTCCAGTTGCTTAACATGTAGAATTGATAAGTTAAGTTCATTGAAATTACCATACAACCCCTATTAGATGACTATCATCAATCATGCATCCATGTATCATCAGTTTTACAATCTAACCCTTATCATGGATCCCATATTAACTTTCTTACTTTAATAACTTAATCTATTAAGTGAAGGTTGATAGCTTAATATTTCACTATTTGATCCTTTTTCCCATCTGTTACCCCTTAATCTAAATCATATTAGAATAAAGTGAGTTCTACTACTTGTTGTCGCTTAGAGAATGCCTTTGGTATTGTGTATGATGCTAGTGGAGTGTCACTAGAATCTATCTTAGGAAAAAGGTGTGAAAATATACTTTATCCCATCTATTATTCTAGCAGGGCACTTAGTCTTGTTGTGAGAAATTATACTATGACATAACAAAAGTTTCTTGTTGTGTTTTTTTTCTTCTAAGAAATTTTGATCCTATTTATTGGGAGAGAAGTAATTGTGCATACTGACCAAACTGCTCTTGGATAGGTAACCTAAGGAAAAAATAAATGCAAACCCTAGATTAATAAATTGGGTACTCATGTCGCAACAATGTGATTTTGAAGTGAAAGATCAAAAAGGGACCAAAAATTAAGTAGTTGACCACTTGTCTCAACTTGAAGAAGAGGAAATAATGAATTTCAAATATTAGTTTGACATTAATGACATATTTTAGTCTTGCAAGTATTAGTTGTATCATAAGACTTTATTCCATGGATCATAGATTTTGCTAATTATTTGGAAAGTAATGGGGTGCGTGAGGACTTATCCTTTAATCAAGGAAATAATTTTATTTTTTATGTGAGGAATGTTTTTTGGTATGGCCTATACTTATTCCAAATTATAGAGGGAATGATTAATAGATGTGTCCTAGAGGTGAAGATGATGAATATTCTATAGGTATGTCACCCATCCTCAATTAGAGGTCACCATCATGGTACATGCATGGATCAAAAGATTTTGCAATGTGGGTAATATTTGACCACCATTCATCAAGATGATAATAATTACACAAATTCTTTTGATCAATACCTAAGACAAGGGAACATCTCACGATGGCATAAGCTACCATTGACCCTAGTTCTATAGATTGAGTTATTTGATGTGTGGGGTATTGATTTTATGGTCCTATTTATGAACTCATATGATATTAAGTAAAACTTGGTTTTTTTTACTATGTTTCAAAGTGTGTAGAAGTAGTTGCACTTTTAAATAATAGGGAAATTGTGACAACATTTTTGTGGAGGAATATATTTTCTACACCAAGAGCAATCATGCGTGATGGGGTTCTTACTTATGCAATCGTATATTCAAGGCACTACCAAAGAGAAATATGGTCTGAAGTATAAGGTGGCAACACCTTACCATTCTCAGTCAAGTGGGAAAGTATAGGTCTCCAATCAGGATATCAAGACCATCATGGCAAAAATTGCAAATGCCAATAAAACATACAGGTCTAGAAAGTTTGATGATACACTATAGGCATAATAGATAGCATTTAAGACTCCTATTAGTGCTCTCCATATCATCCCGTGTATGGAAAAGGAGGTCATTTTCCTGTCAAACTTAAGCATAAGGCACTATAGGCACTCAAGTAGTTGAATATGGCATGGAGTGAATTATAAAGCCAAGGCTTAAACAATTAAATAATATGGATGATTTTTTCTTAAATCATATGAAATTTAATATTTTTACAAATAACATATAAAGCAATACCATGACTAGAAGATAGAGAAGAGAGAGTTCACTATAGGCAATATGGTTCAATTGTTTAATTCTAGGCTTTGCTTATTTCTTGGTAAGTTTAAGATAAATTAGATTATATTGAGTGGTGAAGATTTTTCTATATGGTTTCATTGATCTTGAGAACAATAATGGCAAGAGATTAAAATTTAATGGAAAAAGGGTAAAATAATATCTTGAAACTATTGAGGAGTTCAAGGTAGTATGTGAGGCCTATTTTGATGAAGTCTGAGTAATAAAGATATCTGAGTTGTGACATAATATTAACTTAGGTGATGTATGGGAGGCATCCCATGGGTTAGTTTGGTGAAGTCTGAGTAGCAAAATTATCCATATCATGCTACGACGTTAAATCAAGCATAGCTTAGGGAGGCAATCCAAGGATTATTCTTTTTGTTTTTCATTAATTTTTTATTTATAGTGTCGAACTAATGTGTGTTCAATTATGTATGTGGTTTTTGGACTGAAGATCAAAACCAGAAGAAGAATAGGCAATGATTCATGTGGTCATTCATCGCCACTGGGAATAGAAAGTTGTAATTGCAAGACTACAAAAAAAACCACCTTACTACACTAAATATGAGTCAAAAAGACCCATAAGGTCTCATGGAAAGCCATTATAATAATTCATAGAGATTGGAGAGGGGTGAGAATAAAACTAAGCTCTCTAAACTCCTAAGTAATTGGTGTTGGAAATGAGTCGTAAGGTCAATCATGGTCACTAGATTAGAGTAAGTAGATAATTTATAAGACCTAACAATATTTAAACAGAATAAACCTAAAATCAACATTTGATTTGACCCATTTTCTCACAAATTAAAAAACATAACTACCTCCATGCATATTGTCATAACTTCCCCACTTTCTCCATTAATTCATCCTACAATATAATTAAATTCAAGGAATACTTGCATCCATTGGTTTACTTTACTCGTGTGGTGAAAGTTCAATGATTTTTCAAGTACTCTCCTTGTTCAAACATCAAAATAAACTCAAAGTAAGTTAATTTATGCAAATTACTTTGATAATTGGTATTGATGTTCATCTTTTGGTGTTCTCTCATTGTCTTTGAATTTATGTAACCTTAGATGAAACTGTTTGAAAAGGGGAAATAGGCATGTATAAACAAAACACTCGATCACTTATTAAATATATGGATTTAGGCTTATTATGAAGCGTAATTTAATATTTCTGAGTTGTGGTTGGTACCATGTTGTAATACCCCATATTTTTTCCTAGCTTGAAATCATCATAAGAATGTTAAAAACTTACTTTGGAAGATGAATCCACTTTTGTACACGTCAAATTTTTAAGATTTTCACTTTTTGTTGTGGGAAATTCAATAAGCTTTGCATCGATATAAGATTCACCTAAATTCCATAACCGGATAAGAAGTATGACTATTTCAAGTTCCCATCGTAAAACAGTGCCATATTAGTTAGTGGCGCGCCGCGCCACAAGAGAAAATGGCATTAGTCAAATTCCAGTAGGGGTCTGCAATAGTGGCGCATCGCGCTAAACTTCTAGATCACAAATTAAGTGGCAACGTGATAGCTCCGCATCGCGCCATCCCCCAATTTTCCAGTTTTTAAATTCCTATGACACGGTGCGATAGCGTCGCGTCGTGCTAGGGGTCCAGGTCAGGAAATTTCACCAATTTTAAAAGATGCTTCCAAGGTTAAAAGGAAAAATTTTCCACCCCTATTTAAACCTAATAACACGTGATTTATCCATTCTTTACCCAAAATATACTAGTTTCTCTTAATTTTCTCTTAAGAACAAACTAGAGTTTCAATTGGGGATTCAATTTCAAGAAAATATCTCCATCAATCTTCTCTAAATCAAGAACTAATGTATATGTTGTGTTGATTTATGGATTCCTTTCATCCATAAAGCTCTAGAACCCTATTTCAAATTATGAATCATGATTATTATGTTGTTGGTTGCTTAAGTTATGTGATGGTTGTTGTTCGATTCCCATGTTGGGACCGTTATATGAAATTATGAAAACTACATTAGTATATAAATTGAAATCCATGAATTTGGTGGTTTATGATTTATGAAATTTGAAGATTTCACCTATGCGTTAAGTTGTGCATTTAAGGTGTTTGATAAAATGCCTAAAGGGATAGAAATTATGCACTATAGCTTTAACCTTATGTTCAAAATGACTTCCATATTATTCTCATGTATTGAAATTATTGTTGGATTACACATGAGTTAGCCTTACAAAATTATGCTATTTATACATGCTATCTTATTCATATACCAAGCTATGATACTCAAATGCCCATCAAATATCTCTAATTATTGTGTTATGGATTGTTGATGTTGGTCATGTATTCAAGAATGTCATGCCTTGTTAGTTTCTCTCTATCGAGTCCTAGGGATACTTGTACCCAACAAGTTAGGTGTATGCCTAGAGCCAGTGTCATGTTTTCATAATATCCTCAGTCAAGCCATGGTCCATAGAACTCAGTCAGTCATGTGACTCAGGAAAGTTCAGTAATTCAGTAATCTCAATAGTATTCCATCAGTTAATGGAACTCCATGAATTTAGTCTAGTCTAGGTCAGTTAATCATGTGCAGTATCTATTCAGATGGGAGTAGGAATTAGCAACGAGTGAATCCAAGGATAGGAACTCACCTGTTATATGAGGGTGTGATTCTTAGAAGCAATCCATGCATTCTAGAACTATGTAGACAACATAGGTTGAGACATCATAACCTTATACATGAGGGTAGATGAGGTGGCTTAACCTGTTATATGAGGGTTCCCACCATTCTCACTAGAGTTATTTATTATATGAGGGTTACTCACAGATTATCCTTACAAGTGGCGTGGTATTCCGGGTACAATATTTAAGGCGTTAAACATGTGTTTGACTATGTGCTAAGTTTATATCTAGGGTGAACTCTGAGTAGTCTTCGCATATAGTATAATGTTTGAATTTGAGAAAAAGGTATTCTTGACCATTCTATTCATCATAATATTTGTTCTTGGTAACTAATTATTGAAGGAAAATAGATAAGATAACATGTGTACAAAACTATCTCAGTGTAGTCCTCATGACTCATACAATGACTTGTCCCCTCACGCTACGAGTCAGTATGCTATTCACGCCCATTGACACTATCATTTAAAAGTGTAAATTATTTTGAAGTGTGAGCATTTACTATGTATAATTCTTATAGCGAGTCATAAGGATACCTTACAACTCATAGTGACCACTCATATTGAAACCCTGCACTTGTTCTTTTTTAGGATTTGGATGACATAATAATTCATCCAGTGAGTAAAATAGCCATGCTTCGCACAGTAATTAAACTTTTTATTAGATATGTAATTTTTCGTAATATTCAAATTTTAAATCAAAGAAAATTGGCGTCAAGCACAAAATGGGGCATTATAAGTGGATGTAAAATATCATTACTACATAAAAATAATAGGTTTAGTGGGTAAATGGTGGTTATTCTTAGATTTAGAATGGTACATAATTCTTCATGACGAAATCTTAGTGGTTTTTAATTTATCGCAGTTAAGGCACACAATTAGGGATAGTGTATTAAGACTAGATTTAGTTTCCTTGATGGTAGTCATTATAGAGGGATATGAGATTGAAATTTCAAGTATAATTACCTAATAAATCCAAGATAAAGTTATAAAGTACATCATGAGTATAACATTCCCATTCTTGGTTACTCAAATATGTTTATAAGGTGGTGTTCTGGAGCTGCCTAAAATAGTCATTTTATAGAGGTTTGATGCATTACAAATTTTCAGTTGATTTGGGACCAAGAAAGTCCCATGTCATAGGTAAAGGTTATAACATGTGTTCTGATGTTAGCTATGAAACACCCGAGAATGTGGCCTTCCAAAATTTTTGGTTAATTGGTAGTAATCATGATATGTATGATGTTGCGTCCTTGTAGTGTGATGTTTCTCACTTGTTTAAAGATTTATTTGGTGTATGTTTAGGTGTTAAATTTTATCTTTACTTAACTATCAAAGTGGAAGAGATTTAAAGCACCTAGACCCTGGAATCATTGAGAAAACTTCAACTTTTGATGCCTCTGGAGTGGATACGGTTGGGGGTACTTGAGTAGTACCCTAGGTCATGACTCGTACCCACCATGCCTTCCCCTTTCATATACTAAGAATTATATTAAGGTAACTTACTGTCCTTCATATGACAAGGTCATTCCTTGGTCGTAACCAAGCTTACAAGTCGTATACTATCCAACCGTATAGAGTAAAGTCTCTAACCTAGAAATTGACTATTTTCGTAATGAGTTGAGCTCATGATTGGAGGGTTATTAGTACCCTTTGTTTATTAATAAAAGGTGTATATTTGTATCTACAATAGTATGGTTAACCAAGGATAAGGCTAGAGTACTATTTAGGGTACCACTCGTACCCTAGGTCACGATTGCCGTAGGAACCGTTAAGAGGAGTTGCACCCCTGCACATATGTGTTTTCCATCTTTTAAACCAGGTCCTTTTGGTTACTTCCTTGCCTAAAACCCTAAACCATCTACCTATATTAGGTGTTATATCCTCCTAAGTTTTTATTTTACAAGACTAAAACACTCTAAAAGCTCTTGGAAACAAGAGTGGAAGCTAGGGTTTGGAGGTGTTCATCTAGAGTCAAGGAAGAGGTCAATATTATTGGTGATTCAATTTGTTTAAGGCATGTAACACTTCTCCTATTTAAAAAACTCTAAACCCATGTATTTCACAGTTGGATTAGTAAGTATACATGGTGGTTTTGAATCAAATGAAAAGGGTTTTGGTACCTAACAATGAATAATGATGATTCTAATTTATTCTTGTGTTAATATATGTTATTGATGGTATATTGCGTATGTGGATTCTTGTTGTATGTTATTTAACATGAGGGTTTTGAGTAACCCTAGTCTTGATGATATCTACCATGAAAATGACCTTGTCATAGGTATGCACAAAAGGTTTTTGTGAAAATATCTAAGTGAATTATCTAGTCAATTATTGATGATGTGTTGCACTAGGGCAATGGCCCAATGAGTATGAATGTTTGATAAATGTTATGATAAGATTATGATAAGCGATTTAAGGTGTTTTGATAACCTTGTAGATATAATGACCATTAAAGGTGTGAAGTCCCTCAATATGAAAAAGGAACTTGAGATGTGTATTGAACTAATGTGTGGTATGAGAATGTTATTGGAATATGAATGTGTTGTGAAGGTATTGAGGACCATAAAATAAATTTTGTGATGAATTAAAGGAAGGCATTGGCCTATTGAGATAGGCGAGCAATGAAGGATCCCATAATGACTATAAAGTCTTGTATAGTGTTGAAATTGGGTACATGTCTAAAGTCCTTAAATGTTGTCTTGAATGTGTGTTGATGCATGGAAAAGAGGGTAAAGTACCAAATATTAACTAATGATGGTCGTGATGGCTTGAGGACAAAGTCCCTTGCCTTATATGATGGCTTGATGTCAAAGTCCCATGCCCCCATGTGATAGTTTTAAGTTAAAGTCCCTCGCCTAATAGGAATGCAAGATAAAGTCCATTTCTTAAGAAAATCTCTTGAGGTCAAAGTACATCGCCTCATGAAAAGGCTTATGATAAAGTCCATATATGGCATGTAGGTAAAGTCCCTTGCTTGCCTAATTAATTGTATGTGGGTAAAGTCCCTTAATTTCCTAGATGATTGTATGTGGGTAAAGTCCCTTGTTTGAATAATGGTGTGTATGGCTAAAGTCTTTAGTAAGATGGATGTGTGAACATGGGTAAAGCCCCTGGTCTAATGATAATATGAATGTGGCTAAAGTCCTTGGTGTGTTAAGAATGATAAATCTATATGCATGGGAGGTGGTTATCCTCCACTTTACATCTAATGGATGAATGCTTGAGAATAGTGACAAGCCTTAATATCCTGATATATTTATTGGCATGTCATATATCTATATGTATGGATAAGTGTGTGAATGTGATGAAATGTGATTTATTGACTTGTTGTTGATTGATGATGTATTTTATCTCTTATTCTTAACTTACATGCTTGTATTCCAACCGCTAACCATCTCTGAATACTACATCCCCACACGACATAGGGCCCGAAGCACCTTATTCTTTACCTATATAGTAATTAGTATATTGAGGTTGTTTGTGTGTGACTTAAAGCGGTGAGCTTCCTTACTTCAGAAGATGAAATCTTTTGATCTCTGTCATTACACTTAGTCTCTTTAAGACTAGGTTTGTCTATACTCGGGGGCTTGTCCCGACATATACACTTATTGACTTTGGTTTGTGTAGAGGTGTTGTGAACAACTTCAAACTTGGGAATAATTTTCATAATGAATATATTGTTGACTTATGTTATTATTTATGCTATTCTAATATATGAGTTGGATTCCTCCGACTCTTATGGTATGTTGAGACGATCAGCTTGGGTTATCGGGTGACCTTAGGTTCATGTGAGCTTGAGGTGCCTATATGACATGGTTCAAAGTTCGGGTCATGTCAAGTTGGGGAATTCTGGTAAAGCATGCACATGGATATCAATATGCTTGAATGTACTATGTTATAGACTAAGTCCTTGAGGATCAAGCCCAATACTACATATACTATGTCGTAGACTAAGTCCTTGAGGATCAAGCCCAATACTACTTTTGATTCCACTTCCTATAGTACTTCACAGACGACATGAGTCTCAATTTACCAACTCTTACTCTAATCTTATCCATGATCCTCGCACCTACCAGTGGGTATTTCTAGTCCTACAAGAATTCTTAAAAAAAGTGCTAAAAATATTGTCTATTATAGATCTAAAAATTGAAAACTTATCTGAAGGGGTCAAGCCATGGGTGACAGAGGAGATTAGTATAGCTATAAGGGGATGTTGACCCATTTTAATTAGTTTGAGTGGAGGCTTATAGACAGGATTAAGAGGATTAAGTCCCTAAACCTAATCAAGATGAAATATGATCTTACCTCACTCTATGCAGCAGTACTGGACCTATATTCTAGGAAGTTTACAATATTCTAGCCTTTCAGTATGCATATGATATAGGTAGTCTATGATAATCATAAGGTGCCTGATATATAGGGAGATAAGGGAAATAGATAGAATGTTGAATAGGGTGATGAACTATCCTAATTAAAGAGGAGAAAAAATAGAGATAAATTAAGTCTGAAGAAAGCTAAAGAGGAGAGCAAGCGATCCTTTGAGCTAAATTTGTTTGAGATGCATTAGAGAGTGCCTGGGACTTGGAGATTCATAGTTAGTGAGGACCTTCAAGATGATATTATTGTTAATATTGAGGGTAGTGAGGGTATTGAAGTTTTCCCTATGAGTTATATATCTTTGAGTTCAACAGCCACCACTGGTGCCACCATTCCTTTGAGCGCATAAGTCACCTTAGATGGTAATGTATTGGAGACTAGTGTTAAATCTATGACCCTTATACCTAATGAGTCCACACATGGCACCTTGGGTGCCACAGTTATGTCCTTGCTCCTCATTTTTATAATTTTTATTATGGTCAAGTAGTAAGGACATATGTTTTTTAAATTGGTGGTAGGGTTATACAACCACTTAGGGTTTTTTCTTAATGTGTTTCTTTCCCTTGGGTGTTCTATCATAGTATAATTAACATGTTTAGGATTTTCTATTTTTGTTATAGTTATGTTCGTATGATGTTTGATTTTATGTGTTTAATCAGGAAAATATAAGGAACCTACTACAATCAATAAAAGCCTTGAATGTTTTTGATTCTGTTATTTTAAGGATGCTCCCCCTAAAAAATGTTTTAGATATTTTTTTTGTAGTTTTTTAAATTATGACCACTATAGAGCTTGTTATGACATTATAATTAAAGGAATGATAATTATAGCTTAGCAATGCATGAACTAAATATGTAGCATTTGATAATGTAAGCATCATCCAAGTGTGTGTGAGGTACTTACTTAGTTCAACTGTTTGTGACAACTTGCCCAGTTAGTGTTGCCTAGATTTTAGGATAATTGGTTAGGAAAAGATCATATGCTATTCTTAAATAATCCACTTTTATACTAAATTCCTTACCAAATAAAAGAATTATCCCTTGATATAAGCTTTTAATCCCAAAGAAACCTATTTCTTTCACTAGTCTATTTATATTTTTATTTTGATTACAATGAAGCTGCTTTTGCCCAATTCCCTCCTTGGACATTATGTACCTCAACTCAAGAAAATCACCCAAGTTAAGGGTAGCATTAGGGTGCGTAGTTAGAAATGGGTATGACAAAAAAGAAGAGTAACTAAAAAAGAATTAGATGGTAAGAAAAAGAAAGAAACAACGAATAAAGTTTGAAAAAGAAGAGGAAAGAAAAGAGAAAGTGAAAATTTAAAAAAAACTATATCTTTAATCTGAAGAATAAAAAGTGGACAATAAGGGAGGGAAAAATAACGCTGAAATGTGGAGCCAAAAATAGTGTAGTGACAAAGAAGGTTGAGTTATTTTATTTGTATCTACCATACCATCCTCAAGCCTACATTACAAGATAATAAAAGTCTTATTGTGTTCCTAATCTAACTTTTCAAAAAACTAAGGCATGGAAAATACAGGCAACCTTATAGTATTTCACACATACTGTCTGATCTTCTTTGTGAAAGTGAGTGCTTTGATTAGTCCAAGTTTTGATATGCGTGATTATACTATGAGGGTGTGTAACTTTTTTGTTTTGATGGTGCATGGGTTGCATTATATGCTATTATTTGTTTGAGTAATGCCATTTTATATATACACAAATGTTTATTCATAATATGATGCTATCTCTTGCTCCCTTTTTGTTAAGGTAATAAATTGTACATACACTCGGTGGTTTTGATCTGACTGTATTTAAGGGGATTGCAAAATGTGTAAGGATATTATAGTTGTTGGTCACCTATGTTTCTCTTATTTAAGCATCTATGCATTTATTTTGTTTTGATTGCTTGAGGACATAAAAATGTTCTAAGTTGAGTGTGTTGATGTGGTGTGGTTTGAAGGCACTTCTAATTCTTAAAATAAAAATAATATTTAAAAACCTAAGTGTATTTGATGATATGATATGGTCTTTATGTGTTTTGTAGGAAAATAGGTCTTGGTAGTGGACAAAATAAGAAGTAATTGAAAATGGATACATAAAGGAATTTGGTTCTTCGCCATGACTCTTTAGGTCACACCAAAAGTCGTTGCAGGAGCATAACAAATAAAGTCCTGAAGTGTTACTAATTCAAGAAATTAGTAACTATTCACACTACTAGTGGTCAGGAGATATGATGGGTCATACCATGACTCATCCCAAAGAAATTTTCCAAAAGTCCTATAGATGTGTAACTCAAGCTAATAGAAATGAATCTTCCCTATGAGTCATCAGAAGAGGAGATGATTCATTTCTTGACTTATTGCAAAATGGACTGAGTCGTAAAAGTTGTGAAAGTGGGCTTCAGTGGAAATAAATTACATAATGACCCATCAGAAGTCCCTATGAGTCATCACAAGAAGGTATCACTAGCTTGTAAAAAGAAACCCAACAATCCATTAACATGTGCAATAAGTCATAGTCAGACCCAATGACTTGTTGCTGCTATCGAGTATAGTCTCTTACATTTTTAAGGACAAGGTTTTTTGTATCTATAAATAATCTTATTTGGTTCTATATCTAAGGTGACTGACATTTTTACCTCTTTTGGGTGCATATACTTATTCTTGAGAGTTGAAAAACATATTTTGAGAGATTAATCAAGGTGGAGATTCTTGGTGTTATTTTATTCTCCTTGTAAGATCATGACTATCTCTTCTTCTCTCAATTATTGTCATGTTCTTGAAATTATGAGTAGGAAACCCCTCAACTAGGGTAGTGGGAACCTTGATGGAATACAAAGTAAACTTCAAAGTACATAGTGATTCTTGACCTATTTCCATGCATGTATTATTATTCTCTTTAGATTGATTGTGTCACGACCTGAACCAGGCCCTGGCCATGACGGGCATCTCAAGTCTACTAAGGACTAGAGCCAACCCCCTTTGCCTAACCATACTAGAAATAGAACACCTAGCAGTGGATAAAATCCAATATATACCAATATAAAAAGATAATATAAAAATCAAAAACCAATCTAAGTTGATACATGTACCCGACACTAACAATGAAAATGATAATGTTAATGATAATGTAAGATCTTCAATTCTAATCTATGAAATAGAACTAATGAAATGACCAAGTCTTTTGGAAAATGAAAGCTCACCACTTTACCACCCATGACCAACAAACAGAGTCGATCCACCTAACACTATACAAGAAAAAATAGAGGTATCTCTGGTGCCTACACCGCATAGGGATATAACATCTAGAGATGGTTAGTGGATTGATCACTAGCATGTAACTCAAGGATAGGGGGAAAATAATATCAAGTCAAAACCATATGAACATCATCATATACATACATAAATAACATACTGAGATAGGGAACAATGCTTGGCATAAAGTAAAACATTATCCTAGACTATAGATCAATCGTCATAACAGGAACCCGTGACTTATGGGTTCAGTTCTCTCTGCTGAAAGGGACCTAATGCATGTAATCCTTGAAAATTGGAGCTATCAAGGAAGAACATGGAATTCCCCAACCCTACATTAGTCTAAAATACAAATATATCAATAATACGAACCATGCACATAGGTCACTAAGATACAACCCCATGTGCGGTGGGGTTGTATTTTGATACAACATAGCAAGATGGTTGTTAAACTTCTTATGTAATGTAATAACATAGGTAAGTAAGTCAAACTAAGTGACAATTCCACAATTCAAAGCTATTTACACAAGTTGGTTGAGGGAACATAATTATTCAAATCAATTCCAATTTCAATAACACTCAAAAGGTAAAGGGTAAAATCCTTCTACTCATCGAAAAGGCTATAGAAGGTACATAACTTGTCGATTCTGCATGCAAGGTATTGGATTCTTTCAAAAATGCACGATAAGCCTATGGAGTTAAGATTCCAAGGGGAACACAATCCTAGTGTTCACTTATGACTGATTTCAACAAAGTTAATACTGTTCTTTTCTCTAGATTACTATAAATAAACCCCCATTTACTTTTGCAGTTCTACCCATTGACTACAGCTACTGAGATCTGATAATTCACGTATTCCCTTAAAATTTGACCCCAACCTTTTTTGGGTTACTATATATTTATAGTGACCATATCATCATCTAAAAGAAGTTATTTCTTGGACATCATCATTAAATAGCAATACCAAATCCCATCCTAGAATTCACTTTTTTCAATCTTTCAGTGATGGTATAGTTTCATTCTTACTTTTTATGGGCTAGACCTTTCATATGCCCAAAGATGAAACTTATCCATTTTATTGAACTTATCAAATCTTAAATCAGTCACTTTATAATACCCCACAAAATTTCAACTATTTATTTTTTCCTTCCCCGATTGTTATGTCAATTTTTGACTTGAATTATGTTAAGGGATGTTAAAAATGTGTTTTGGCAAAGTTCCAAAATTTTTGGAAGGATTTTGGGTTCATTTTGGAAATTAAAGGAAATGTGCCTCCATGATAATGGTGTGGCATGAAGGTTATCCTCCATGATAAGGGTGTGGCACAGAGGCTATCCTCTGCGATAACCACGTACTATGCTCTTATGTTAATTTTGCCTAATTTTGTTTGCACTTGGAGTGAGGGGCTTTTAGTATTTTTACCCTTTGTGTGACTTATAAACATAATAGTGACCCTTTTTCTTTAATTTTAAAAGATCAAAATCATTAGTTTTCCTCTTTAACTTGAAACACATGAAAGCTCAGGGATTTTGAAATAAATTCATTAATCAAGCTCCAAATTTCAAATGCTCTTCAAATTGTTCTACATTTCAGGCATGTTACTTATCCCTAACTTGTATAATTTCATTACGGCAATAAATTATTGAATTTTCATGAGATTTAAATTGTGGGTTTGAAATTGGGTTAAGGAATTTTGATTGGGTTTACTTGAATTGTTTTCCCCATGGTATAAATTATTTATTCATTATTTAACTAATGGTTATGGGGACTGAATTGCTGTATTATTTTAATTATTGTAATGTGGGACATGTATTTCCCTAAATTGATGAAATTTTGGCTTGATAATGGCATGAACCTCAACCCATCTTGTAAACTTATTTTGAATATAGATAATTGCATGGTTTATCTCTTCTTTAGAACCTATTGCATTGCAATTAAGAAAAAAATAAAAGAAAATGATTTTGGATAGACTTTCTGGCCTTGGTTTTAGATTTTAAATAAAACTTGGGAGTCAATTTAGTTATATGGATTGGTTTGGCATAATTGATTTAGCTTGCAAGCATATTGGTATAACGATCCCAAGTGGTAATTGCCTTAATGAATAAATCTTGGCTTAATGGTTGGTTTATATGTAAATTGTTCTAATTTAGGCTTAATGAGAATTTTTTAGCTCACCGTGAAGGAGTAGGTCCTGGAGGGACCAACACTAGAAATCACATTTACCGATGTTGGGGTCCATGTGACTCTATGCTTGGTGCACACATTATATATATATATATATATATATATATTGGAAGGGATATAGCCGTGGTGTCTTTATCCTTTCCTTGGTTTTTCCTTGGTTCGTACATCTAACACGTACTAGGGCCCCTCTTCCAGCAGAGAAAACTAGACTGAAATAACTGATGGGTGCCTTTAGGATGGATTGATCTACATAACCAGGTTAATACTTTAAACTCTCATGTTCTTGACCCTTCTCCCTATCCTGGCATCCTACTTATATGTATATTAATGTGGTTCACAGGGTTTAAGACTGGATTTTGGTGATTGAATTATTTTATCTGCATCTTCTAAGTTACATACCAGTGCTTGACCTACTGACCATCTATAGATGCTACATTATTTTATGATGTAGAGGCTGAGGGATTTTCTATTGATCCTATGCAGCGTTTGGGAATTCGGTACTCTTATGGATCTACTATTATTTTTAGTATTGTTTGGTATTCTATTTTGGATCCTTTTGGCCATAGTCGGGGGTATCTTCAAACTTAATTGGTATTCTGGTTTAGAGGTTTTTATGGATAAGTATAGGTTTGTTTTTTCCTTTGACCCTCAATTCTTATTTGGTTTACCTATTTTTCTTATTATCATGTTTGGTTATCTTCTGCTATATTCATTTAGTATGTTCTGAATGTTAGGATAAGGGGTAGTCTCCAGATCACAGTGGGCTTGAGATACCTATATCGAGTAGAGTCTTTTTTACGAGTGTGTAGTGTACCATATATATAAAGGAGAGGCTATAAGTAATTTAGGAATGTTTCCATTCTTGTGTTCTATTTCAGGCTATAGAGTCTAGTTTTTATGGAACTTCTCTAACTCTTGGCTTGCTCGTATTTTAAATCATGCCTCTCTGAAGATCTGACGATCATAGAAACTCTATTGCAAACTCTGTCCTGCCTAAGGAAAATATAGAGGGAACTCATCCTATTTAGGGAGTGCAGACCTGATATAGGGCCTTTATTTCTGACTATATAGCTCCACATAGGGTTCCACTAGCCCCTACTAGTCCTCCTCAGGCATCTCGAGTTGGTAATAATACTCATGCTCAATCACCTCAGGGAGATATCTCTTATGTGGAATTCCTTTTTTCTATCCATATATCTGCCCAACTAGTGGCATTACAATCCCATAGGTCTGATCATATGGGTCCTATTATTTGTTCCTCTAAGGTTATTCTGGTTGGCCAATTTATGATCTCAAATCCCCCAACCTTTATAGGCCATAGGGTTAAGGAGGATCCTTAAGTGTGTATTGATGAGATGGAGAAGATTGTCAAACTCATTCATGCTACTAATTCTGAAGGTGTCGAGTTTGGTGTATATTAGTTAAAAGATATGGCTAATTAGTGGTATGATAAATGGAAAAAAATTAATTGTGTGGGATGGCATTTAACGTGCTATTCTTGATCATTTCTTTCCTTAAGAGTTGATGAAAGCTAAGGATGAATAGTTTGTGAACTTAAAGTAGGGTAATATGAGTGTTAAGGAGTATTCTATGAAGTTTTATTAGTTATACCATTATGATCCAGCAATGTTATCTAATATGAATTAAAGAATAAGGAAGTTTTCTTCTAGTTTATCTCATCACTTGGTGTTAGAATGTAATGCTGCTATGCTAAATAATGATATAGACATCTCCAGGTTGGTGGTTCATATACAAAAGGTAGAGGATGAGAAAAAGAAGTAGGTAGACATGGTAGAGAGGTGAAACAAAAAGTTTAGATATTCAGAGCATGGTAAAACTCAATAGAATAGTAGGAGATACGGTAGATAGTAGACTAAGAAGATGAATAGGGGAAAGTCTTATTCGACAGCTAGTGTTCCTTATCCTAAGCCTTTGAGTGGTCATTGTTCTTAGGCAAGAAGTGGTCTTAAGGAACAGGGTGCCCAATCTCAGGATTGTAGAGCTCAGTCATCCCTACCTTATACTCCTTGCTATATTTATGGGCTGCTTCACCATGGATATTGTGAGGAGAGGAGAAATTAGTGGTATAGTTGTGGTCAGCTTAGTCACATGCAATGAGATTATCCTTCATTCAAAATCACCGCAGTATCTAATAAGGTTTAGGTCACCACTTTGTTGGCTCCTGCATCTAAGGGCACCATTTTAGGTACGGGAAATATCTAGAATCGCCTCTATGCTCTTCCAACTTGTCAAGAATCCAAGGCATCCCCTAATGTTGTCACTGGTATATTATATCTCTTCTCTTATAATGTTTATTATTTTCTTGATCCAATTTATACCCTATCTTATATGACCCCTTATGTGGCTGTACATTTTAGTTTTGGTCCAAAAAATATTTACAAACCCTTTTCTGTGTCTACTCTAATGGGTGATTCCATTGTTGCTAGAAAAATTTATAGAGGTTGTGTGGTGTCCATTCTTCATAGGAAGACATTAGTAGATTTGATAGAACTTGAGATGGTGAATTGAGATTTTATCTTGAGGATGGATTGGCTTCATTCATGATATGCTTCTTTAGATTGTAGGACCCGAAAGGTTTGTTTACATTTTTCGAATGAACCGGTGATTGAATGGGAGGGGAATTCCTTTGTACCCAAAGGAAGGTTTATTTCCTATCTTAGAGCTCAAAAAATAATATCCAAAAGGTATTTGTACTATCTAGTTTAGGTTAAAGATTCTAATTCTGAGAGTCTCTCTTTGCAATTTGTCCCTATGGTTAATGAATTTCCTAAATTCTTTCCCGATATTCTTCCTAATATTCCTCTGATAAGGAAATAGATTTTGGGATTGATCTTCTACTGGATACCCATCATATTTTCATTCCTCCTCATAGGATGGATCTAGCTAAACTAAAGAAATTAAAGAAGAAATTAAAGGATCTTTTTTATAAAGGTTTTATTCATCCTAGTATTTCTCTATGGGTGCTTCTGTGCTTTTCGTATGAAAGAAAGATGTGTCTCTTCGGATGTCTATAGACTATCGTCAGTTGAATAAGGTAACAGTGAAGAACAAGTATCCTCTTCCTAGAATTGATGACCTTTTTGATCCACTTTAGGGTGCTAGGTGTTTTTCTAAGATTGATATTTATTCGAGCTACCATCAACTGAAGAATAGGGAGGTTAACATTCCTAAGACTACTTTCCAAACTTAGTACGACCATGATGAATTTTTGGTTATGTCATTTGGGTTGACTAATGCTATGGCTGCTTTCATAGGTGTTATGAATTGGGTGTTTAAACAGTTCCTTGATTTTTTTGTTGTTGTCTTCATTGATGACATCCTATTTTACTCTAAAAGTAAGGAGCATTATGCGAATCACCTTCGAATTATGTTGCAGACTCTTAAGGACCAGAAATTGTATGCAAAATTTTGTAAGTGTGAGTTTTTGCTAAGTGTTATGATTTTTGTTGGGCCTGTTGTTTTTAGTTTAGTATCAAGATGGATCCACAGAAATTTGACGCAGTTAGGAGATGTACTAGACCCACGACTTCAACTGACATTAGGATCTTCTTGGGCTTGGATAGGTATTATGGGAGGTTTGTGGAGAGTTTTTCATCTATTGCTTCCCTTCAGATGAAGTTAACATAGAAGAAGGTTACGTTTTTGTGGTCAGATGCTTGTGAAGGTACTTTTAAGAAGTTGAAGGATAAGTTGTCTTTTGCGCCAGTCTTGACCCCGCCTGAGGGTACTGATAGGTTTGTGGTGTATTGTGATGCATCCCATATAGGACTAGGTTATGTTTTGATATAGCATGGAAAGGTTGTAGCCTATGCTTTCAGGCATCTAAAGGTTTACGAGAGGAATTACCCGACTCACAATCTAGAGTTAGTGGTTGTGGTCTTTGCATTGATGATTTGACGTCATTATCTTTATGGGGGCATGTGGACATTTATTCAAACCATAAGATCTTTTAGTACATGTTTACGTAGAAGAAATTAAAACTCAGGCAGAGCTGGTAGCTCAAACTGCTTAAGGATTATGACATGGGCCTTCAATACCATCCAGGTAAAGCTAATATTAATGCTGATAATCTTACCATGTTGTCTATAAGGATCTTATCTTATGTTAACGAGGATAAAATAGGGTTGGTAGAGGATATTCACAGGCTGCCTAATTTGAGTGTTCACCTCTTAGACTCTAAGGATAAGGAGTAATTGTTCAAGAAGTGATTAAGTCATATATTGGTGTTGTGGTGAAGGAGAAGTAGGCTTTGGATCCTATACTTATGGTGATTAAAAGTGATATGGGTTAGAAAAAAGTTATGGCTTTTGAGATTATGGGAGATAGTATCTTGAGGTATCCAGGAAAGTTGTATGTTCCTAATTTTGATGGGATATAGGAAAGGATTTTGACTAAGGTTCACGAGTCTAGATATACAGTTTATCTGAGTTCAACTAAAATGTAACATGATTGTAAGGAAATCTACTGATGGAATAATATGAAGAGGGATGTGGCAAACTTTGTGGCTAAGTGTATGGTTTGTCAACAAGTCAAGGTTGAACATTTGAGGCCCGGTGGCATATATCAAGAGATAGAGTTGCCTATATGGAAATGGGGAATGAGAAATATGGACTTTGTTACGCATCTTCTGTGGTCTCACAATCAATATAATTCTATTTGTGTCATTATTGATAGGATGACTAAGTCTACTCATTTCTTGCCTGTGAGGACTAACTTCTCTGGAGAGGATTATGCTAAATCATTTATTCAGGAGATAGTAAAGTTGCATAGTGCACTTCTTTCCATCATTTATGATCGAGGTACACAACTTTTATCTTATTTCAGGCATGTATTTTAGAAAGGTTAGGGTACCCCGGTGAACTTAAGTACTGCTTTCTACGCTCAAAGGGATGGACAAGCAGAGCATACTATTCAGAATTTGAAGGATATGCTAAGGGTCTATGTGATTGATTTCAAATGTAGTTGTGTTGACCATTTTCCTCTTTTTGAATTCGCTTACAATAATAATTATCTTTCTGGTATCCAAATGGCTTCTTTTAAAGCTATTTATGGTAGGAGATGTAGGTATCCTATTGGGTGGTTTGAGGTAGGTGAGACTAGGTTGTTTAGCCCTGATTTAGTTCACCAAGACATGGAGAAGGTAAAAGTGATTAAAGAAAGGCTAAGTTGCTCAGAGTCACCAAAAGTCTTATGTGGATATAAGGCGAAGAGATTTCGAGTATGAAGTTATTGATCGGGTGTGAAGGTTTCTCCTATGAAAGGATTCATGAGATTTGGGAACAAGAGAAAGATCATTCCTTGTTATGTTGGTCCGTATCAAATTATGACGACAATTGGGAATTTCCTTATGAGTTAGATTTACCAACAAGTTTGGCTTTAATTCATCCTATTTTCCATATGTCTATGTTCAAAAAGTTTGTAGGTTACCCTTTGTTGATAGTGCCTGTTGAGGATTTTGGTGTTTTCGATTTATTATCTTATAAGGAAGTCCCGGTTGAGATATTGGATAAACAAGTTCGTAAATTAAGGACAAAGTATGTAGCTTCGGTGAAGGTTTTCTATCGAAATCAAAAGGTTGAAGAAACTACATGTAAAGCTGAAGAAAACATGAAAACCAAATGCCCATTCTTCTTCCCCTAGTTGGGTTAAACTGTTTAAGGTATGGGTTTCATTTACCTCTTGTTACTTTTCGAATTTGTCCTTGGATTCTAATGCATTCCTGCTATTCTCTTGCTAAAAAAATCCTAACTCATCATTCGAGGATGAATAATCCTAAGGGGATATTTTTTGACCCTCTTGCATGCATAATGTCAAATTTTGACCTGAATTATGTTTAGGGATGTTAAAAGGCTATTTTGGGAATGTTTTAGAATTTTCAAAAGGGGTTTAGGGTTATTTTGGAACTCCGAGGCAGTGTGCCTCCACGATAGTGGTGAGGCATGTAGGTTACCCTCCACGATAAGGGCATGGCATGGAGGCTACCCTCCACGATAAGGGTGTGCCATGCCCCTTTGTTAGTTTCTCCCAATTTTTATTTTTTTCTCTTGGGGTGAGGGGTATTTGGTCCTTTTACCCCTTGTACGACGTATAAACATAAAAGTAACTCTTTTCCTTCAGTTTCCAAAAATTAAAAAACATTGTTTTTCCTCTCAGACTCAAAACCCAAGAAAGCTCAAGGATTTTACATGGAATTCACTGTTCAAGCTCCGAACCTCAAATTCTCTTCAAATTATTCTATATTTTAGGCATGTTGCTCATCCCTAACTAGTATTTTTACATTGTGGCATTAAATTGTTGAATTTTCATGTGATTTAAATTGTGGGTTTGAAATTGGGTTGAGGGATTTTGATTGGGTTTATTTGAATTGATTTCCCCATGATTTTAATTGTTTATTCATGATTTAATTAATAGTTATGGACTGAATTGATGCATTTTTTTAATGGTTGGAATAGGTGATGTAGGTTTCCCCAAATTGATGGAATTGGCTTCAAAATGGCGTTAACCTCAACCCACCTTGTAAACTTATTTTGAAAAGGAGAAATGAATGAATATAGTTTTAATTAGGTTATTGGTCTTGGGTATATTTATATGCCTAAGCACCATAATTTATCCATATTTTAGCTAAGTTTAGAGAACAAAGTGCCTAGTTTCTTATGTTTTTGCTCTACTTCTATGTAATTGAGATAAACGATGTGATTAGCATGATTTCAGGTATTAATGAGGTAGATGAAGACATAATGGGACTATGGAATGCGGATGGCATATGGCACAAAAGAGAGTAGCAATCTGGATCAAATATGGCACCTAGAAACTATGTCCAAGACTAATTTGTCATTTATAATTAGTTCATGGACTTAGAAGGAAATTATGAGAGAAGAGATTATTAAAAGACTTAATAGCTAAATTTTTATTTTTTATTCATTATTCATTATTCTATATGAGCTTCTAAAAGAGGAGAGTGGCGGCTTAGCCTGGGGGAGAGAAAAATGTTTTCTCTCTTGTTTTCACTATTTTCACACCAAGATCATCTTTTAGTTTTTGGTATGATGAATATATTTATGATGATTTTCAATTTATTCATGAGTAGCTAAGTTTATTAGTTAGGGTTACGGAGGCCTTGTATCATACAATCTATCATTTTGGGTTGTGAATTCATTATGCATTAATTTGCTTACATCATACTCTCTTCATTCATCTTGAATTATCGTGGTTGGAAACATAGAGGATATGCCTTAAAACTCAACTTGTTCGAAAGAAAAGTTGATGTTTGGAAAAGAGAGTAGTGACAGGAAAATAGGATTATGAACCCCTATTTCATAAGTTAATGCCTTAGCAGGATTAACTACTTGGAGATTTCGTATTGTTGTTGGTAAAAGCTTTTGATTTGAGAGAACTAAAGTGAATTAGTCCTTGATGGTTGAGAAACATGAGGATTATGTTATTAAATACAATACGTTTCTCAGTAAGCACAATGCATGTATGAATTTGTAAAGCCCATAGTTAAAAAGTATTGAAAAATACAAGGTGGAAATAACCCTAGCTTGCTATTTCGTTGAATTTGAATACTACTACACATATTTCATTTTGTTAAACTAAAACCATTAATTTGTGAACTGAATCAAATCCCCCTATTTATTTTACAGAAACAAACGATTAAAAGTCAACTAATCTGCATACAACTTTATTAACACCATATTCCCTGTGGGATTCGACCCCAACTTAGTTGGGTTATATATTTGACAATGACCACTTACTCTCTCATAAGAGAGATGTAATTTGGGCATATAAAATTTTGGTGCCATTGCCGGGGAATACGGTTGTCGATTGAGTCTATGTGTGTTAATTGACTTTAGTCAAGTTTCCTTATTTTATGTTATTTATTGTTTTTGTTTGTTACAAGCTCATTGTTGTTTATTCTACGAACTAGAAGTTTAGGAGAACCATTATTACCCTTCAATCCTGAACCTCATCTCATTGAAAGAATGGCTAACCAACAGGAAGCTGAAAGATTAGCCGCTTTGGCTAATACTCAACTAAATCTATAGAATGAAGATAACCCAGTTAGGGTACCTAATCTAGATGAAG
Organism: Capsicum annuum; assembly: GCF_002878395.1. NCBI lineage: Eukaryota > Viridiplantae > Streptophyta > Magnoliopsida > Solanales > Solanaceae > Capsicum > Capsicum annuum. The sequence continues at coordinate 77,082,792 of NC_061121.1, forward strand.
AGGACCTGGGAGATAATGATTTAATTGACCCAGCTAATAGGAGGCGTGCAGCAGGGGTAGTTGCACCTATAAATCAAAATCATCTATTCAGAGGAAGACCAGACCACCAAGCTGCACAGTTTGATGGTGAAAAAGATACAGATGATTTAGATGGAACTGGATCTATAGGGGAAATCATTCTGCCACCACTAGCTCCTGGGGTGAAATTCAACATCACGAACACTATGATCCTGCTACTGAATCTGAAAGAACTCTTTGGGGAATTACCTGGTGATGATCCAAATCCACATTTGGTGAATTTCATCAGTATTTGTAAGTCATTTGATAATCCTGGAGTGGGACAAAATGTTATTCATTTAAGATTGTTCCCACTGTCTCTGTCTGGAGAAGCAACTATGTGGTTGAATGAGATGACTCCGGATTCTATAATAAACTGGAGGCAATTGAAAGGAGCTTTCCTAGAAAGGATTTTTCCGCCCTCCAGAATGTTACAGTTGAGGGATGAGATTAGCAACTTCAGGCAATTGGCCAATGAAGTTTTGCATGAGACTTGGGCGAGATTTAAAAAGACGTTGACTCAATGCCCAAATCATAAGATGACTGACTAACATTTGCAGAAATATTCTACAGAGCTTTGAACTCACTTACAGAGCCAATAGTGGATAATTCTATAGGAGGAGCTTTTATGGAGATTACCTTTACTGAGGCTGTAGAATGTGAGAAGGAATGACCAATACAAGTAGAGCTTGGCATACCAGAGATTATGTGGTAGTAAGAAATATTAGGTTTAGTGTAATATCAGCAGAGCAGCATAGGAGAAAAGAGGAGCGTGATCAGGATATGGCTCACATGAAAACCTAGATGGATATACTCATGAAATATTTTCTATCAAGGAATATAAAAAGGGTAAAAGTTGTGGGGTCCCATGGTAAGGGAGCTAAATCAAACACTAAGAAAGAGGCTAAGTATCTGCATAACCAGTGGGTGTCCGAATCTGTGGTCAAGGAAACCAAGGTTGGAACCATCAAGGAGATTGGAAGAATAAAAGTGATAGGAGTGGAATGTACGTACTTCCTGTAAGACGTGATAATGTTGCCACCAGTTTAGGCAAATGTCCATGGAGGACATGAAGGAGAAACTATTAAAGGGAGCTGAGGCAACAAATTCTTGGGTGACTACTATAAAGAGTGACGTATCTTCCATGAGTCAACTAGTAAATTCGCACTCAATCACTATTAAACAACTGGAGCAGCAGATGAGCCAATTATATACAGCATTCACCAAAGATAGAATAGGACTCTAACAACTAATACAATTCAGAATCCAAGGACTGATGGATCCTGTATGGCCATTACCACTAGAAGCGGTAAGATGTTATCTAGTCCAGGTTTGCTAGCATCCTCTTCTACTGATGAGGTCAAAATAGATTGGGAGATGGTTGATAAATCTCCAGTGGTGCCTGCGAAGTTGGGAGGTTCAGAAAAGAAGAGTGCAGAAATGGAACAACTACCTAAGCAGAAACATGTTAGTGATATGGAGCAAGGCATAAGAAAAGAGGTAGAAGTTGTTCCAACTAAAATCCTAAGGCTACCAGCCCCATTTCCACAATGATTAAAGAAAAAATAAGATGATGGCAAGTTTAGCAAATTCATGTCTATATTGAAGCAGTTAACAGTGAATGTGCCCTTAGTTAAAGTACTACAACAAATACCCGGATATGCTATGTTTATAAAAGACCTTTTGACGAAGAAAAGGACTGTTATCTATGAAATAATAGAAAATCTTCATCATTGTAGTGTTATTTCTACAAGATCTATTGTCCAGAAGAAAGTTGATTCGGGAGCATTTACTGTTCTATGTACGATTGGTTTGCTAAAGTTTGAAAAGGCCCTTTGTGTTCTTGGGGCAAGTATAAATCTTATTCCATTGATGGTTTTTAAGAAAATGGGTATGGGAGATCCTACGCCCACTAATATACGACTTCTAATGGCGGATAAATTGGTAAAAATGCCGATTGGGATTCTACATGATGTACTTGTAAAAGTTGTTAATTTTATATTTCCTACCAATTTTGTAATTCTTGATTTCGAAGTGGACTTTGAAGTACCCATAATTTAGGGTAGGCCGTTCTTAGCAACTGGGAGAGTATTAGTTGACATAGGGCTGAATGAGCTAAAATTAAGGCTCAATGAGAAAGAAGTTAGTTTTAAAGTATGTCGGTCTAGGAAACAACAAAAGTAGATGAATGTCTTCTCGATTGTTGATGTATTCTACGAGGATGAGCGAGATGTACTAGTTAAGGCTATGTCTTTTGTGGAGACCATAGCTGGTTTGGTTGAACTTGCAAGCAAGGATGTGACTTCAAAGTGGTTGGACTAGGAATAAAGCATTGTCTTGATCTAACAAATGAGGTACAAATGGTATCATCGGTGTATCTTGATGAAGTCTAAGTAGTCAAGATAATCGAGTCGTACCACGACGTTAAATAAGGTGCTACATAGAAGGCAACCCATTATTTTATTTTCACTTTATCATGTTAAACAAAAATGCAAAAAACAGAGTCGAGCCACGACCGAAACTATGGCACTTGGTGGGAAGTAACCCGTCCTTCTAATCATTTTTGTTGTTTTTTAGTAAGTGTAGGTGCATGAAGTACTAAGGAGGAGATTAGTATTAAATTTGATTTGGAATTAAGTTATGTCAATGGTGTTAAGTTTGGGAATGATGAGAACATTACAGGTAAGTTGGAGTGGTCAAATATGTAAGGCTCAAGTATGATTCGCATTAGAGTCGTGCCTCAAATTATGTTAATCCGATCCAAAAAGTTTCACGGTGCGACTTTATTTTGTGACTTTCAATGAGGTCTGTGTGGGTAGCATATGGACCTTTCTGGCCAAGAGTGCACCGCACATCCCATCTTACATTCTCACCGGACCAACTATACGTTGCATAATGCACCACACACCTTGATGTGTGCGATAACTTATGCATCGAACACTTTAACATGTGCGATAAGATATGCGTCGCCCACTTTTCCACATATGCTCACTGCCTCAAGTGTGCGATAACCTATGCACCGCACTCTTAAATCTGTATGATAGGGTATGCGTCATATACTTCTTTGCAAATGCCTACTACCTCAATAATGCCATGAACAATGCGTCATACACTTAAGTGTGTGCGAGTAGGAATGGGTCAAACACTTAGCCAAATACACTTAGAATCCGTTTGGGTCAAACCGACCCAGATTTCATTCTTTAAATAGACTTCACACCTTAAATTCCTAAATTCATCCTTATTTCACCCTTAAGCCGTACAATGCTGAGCTCTCACCATTCTCTTTGTCCTTCATTGATCTTCCATCTTCAAGGTAAGTTTTACTTTCTTAATCCTTAGTTATTGTGACTCTATATTATTGTTAATTGATTTTTTAAGGATTATGAATTAAATTTTTTCCATGGCAATGTTGTGAAAGTGAAGGTGTTTTGTATATTTTGTATGGCTGAAATTGTAGAGCATGATTTTGTTCAAAAAGTGCTTCACTGAAATAGAATTGGGGGAATTAAAGTGAATGAATTATATTGTTACTAATGTTGATGCACCATGTCAATGTGTATGTCGGTGAAGTCTGAGTACCCGATAAAAACTCTTAATTGGTTGATACTAACAAATTAAGTGTGGGGTGGTGACTTCACCATCTCTATCTTAATTATAGTTAGTTTCATTATGTGTGGCTGACATGGATGATAGGATGAATACACAAAAAATGGCTCAATGATGATCTCCATGCAGGTGGCATGACTCCGAATATGGATGAAGAGTACTACTAGCTAGGTTCTTTATCCTGTTATTTGCACTCAGGACAGTGCTGAGCTTAAGTGTGGGGTGGCTAGATACTTTGCTACTTGTTTTGTAAGAAAATAGGACCTTCTCCTTAGCATTCTTCTGTGATAGGATTAGTTATTTTGCTTATTTGTTTAGTCATGTAGTCATAATTAGGTGCTTTTCTCGATGATGTATTGATGATGACCATCTTAAGAGAAAATTAGTCATTTAATTACATGTAACTATTCTTGTGGGTCACATGACATTATAACATAAGTATGTGATGGATCATTATGTTTGAAACACCTAAGCTCTAGTTGTGACTCTTGTTGTGATTGTTGGTTTTATTTGAATTCATGTAATTGTTTGTTCGAGAATCTATAGTGCTCTTAATTGAGTTGACCATGTGCCATGACTATGTAAAACTGTTGTATATCCTTTATTGCAACTGATGCTAGAACTTGCCTGGTGTGTTTGCAAAGGAAAATAAAGATTGTGAGTTTAGGAGATGATTTAGGCATTTCTTTGGTAGCCATTGTTCATACCTTCTTTTGACCTACCTTTGTACATTATCTTAGCTAGCCCCGTTGAGCCTTTAGCTTGTTCTTTTCTTATACTCATATGTATCCTATTTCGTTCTTTAATAGACCGTAATTTGATATAAAAGCTCCTAAGTGTTTTAATGTAAAATCAATTTGAGTTAGGAGTTTTACAATTAGAGGAAAAAGGTAAAATTAATGCCCCAAAGTCTAGTTATTGGCGTGTGAAATTGATGTGGTTGGAAGTAGCAAAAATTGTTGAAAAAGTTTCAAATTTTATCCCGAATATGTTACAATGAACCAGTTTTGGCCTTGGTCCTTCTTGGACATTGTGCACCTCAACTAAAGCAAATCACTTAAGTTGAGGGTGGCTATTATAGGGGTGCGTAACATGAAAAGGGTGCAAAAAAAATATTTGAAAGGGTTGCGTACTCCCACCATAGTGTTATTAATTATGCTTAACGAGTTGGGGTGAAAAGCAAATTTGTGAAGATAGCAAAATTGGAAATTGGTTGTTAGAGATTGGTCTTAATTGCATAATGTAGTGTATTAAAGTGCTTAGGGAAGATAGTCACTATTTCTGACCAAAATAGTTCCTACCCATCCTATAGCCTACATTATAACCCGTAAAAGACCTATTTGATCCTAATCTTAGCATTCTGATATTAGTGGAGTATTACACTACGGGCAAGCATATGGTCATCAGTTGTAATTTGAGAATTCTTTATGAGAGTGAGCGCAACTTGATTCTTGTACCCATTTTGTTAGAAATTGCATGATTATGAGTGATTATGGTTAACTCTCTTATTGTGAGGGCTCATGGTTGATGAAGGTTAGGTAAGTTATATGATTTCTTTGCTTAAACGATATGCATGAAATTGCCAACTTAATGACTCTATTCTTGAGGGTAGGTTGTCTCTAGTAATGATCCATGAATCTACTTCTTTTTCATATTAGTTGTGTGAGCCTATTTGAGCATCTTGTCTTCCTTTGTGGGTGCTAAGGCTTGTGTAATATGCATAAATAGATATGTTGTTCGAGGAAGAACAAAGCTTTAAGTGTGGGGTGGTGATCTTGGGTGTATTTATACACCTAAGTACCATAATTTATCCATATTTTAGATAAGTTTAGATAACAAAGTGCCTAGTTTCTTATGTTTTTACTCTACTTCTATGTAATTGAGCTATCCGATGTGATTAGCATGATTTCAGGTATTAATGATGTAGATGAAGACATAATGGGATTATGGAATGTGGATGGCATATGACATAAGAGAGAGTAGCAATCGGGACCAAATGTGGCGCCTAAAAAATATGTCCAAGACTAATTTATCATTTATACTTAGTTCAGGGACTTAGAAGGAAATTATGAGAGAAGAGATTATTAAAAGACTTAATTTCTGGGTGAGAGAAAAATGTTTTCTCTCTTGTTTTCACTATTTGCACACCAAGATCATCTTCTAGTTTTTGGTATGATGAATATATTTATGATGATTTTTGTTTTATTCATAAGTAGATAAGTTTATTAGTTAGGTTTATTGAATCCTTGTACCATACAATCTATCACTTTGGGTTGTGAGTTCATTATGCATTAATTTGCTTACATCATGCTCTCTTCGTTCATCTTGAATTCTCGTGGTTGCAAACATAGCGGATATGCCTTAAAATGCAACTTGTTCGAAAGAAAAGTTTATGTTTGAAAAAGAGAGTAGTGATAGGAAAATAGGATTACCAACCCCTATTTCATAAGTTAATGCCTTAGCAGGATTAATTACTTGGAGATTTCATCTTGTTGTTGGTAAATGCTTTTTATTCAAGAAAACTAAAGTGAATTAGTCCTTGATGGTTGAGAAACACAAGGATTATGTTATTAAATATAATACATTTCTCTGTAAGAACAATGCATGTATGAATTCATAAAGCCCATAGTTAGAAACTATTAAAAAATACAAGGTGGACATAACCCTAGCTTGCTATTTCTCTAAATGTGATTACTACTACACATATTTTATTTTGTTAAACTGAATCCATTAATTTGTGAACTGAATCAAATCTCCCCTATTTATTTTATGGAAATGAATGATTAAAAGTCAACTAATCTGCATACAACTTAATTAACACCATATTTCCTGTGGGATTCAACCCCAACCTAGTTGGGTTATATATTTAACAACGATTGCTTATTCTCTCGTAAGAGAGGTGTAATTTAGGTGTATCAGTTATATGGATTGGTTTGGCATAATTATATTAGCTTGTGAGTGTATTGGTACGAAGATACCATGTTGGTAAATGCCTTAATAAATGACTCCTTAGTTAATGGTTAATTTATCTGTAATGTGTTTCAATTTGGGTTTAAAGGGAATTGTGTAGCTCACCATGGAGGTGTAGATCCCAAGCAATCAACACTGGAAACAATGTATTCCAGCACTGTGGGTCCATGTGATCGTGTACTTGGTGCACACATTATATATATTTTTGGAGGGCTATGGCCCCGGTATCTTTATCCTTTCCTTGTTTTTCCTCAGTTCATGCGGCTAACACGTACTAGGACCCTTTCAGCAGGGGGAGTTGGACCCATATAGCCCATGGGTTCCTTTAGGATGGAGCGAGCTATACAGTTCAGGTTAATATTAAACTCTCATGTTTATGACCCTTGTGTTTATCCTGGCATCCTATATATATAAATATATATATATATAATATATAAATGAATATGAATATGATGCATATGGTTTATGACTGGATTTTGGTAATTACATTATTTTATCACTTTCCGTAAGTTATATGATTGTGCTCGCCCTACTAACCTCCCCTAGACTCATATTGTTTTATGATGTAGGGACTGAAGGGTGTTCTATTGCTCCTGTGCAGCGTTAGATTAGTCGGTACTCCTATGGATCTACTGTGAAGTGATGAGCCTTCATATTTCAAAAGACTTTGTTATTTCATTGGTTTTCTTATTATTTTCAGTAATTTTTAGTATTCCATTTTAGATTCTTTTTGTTCATGGTCGAGGGTATATTCCAACTTAATTGGTATTCTGGTTTAGAGGCTTTTATGGAAAAGTATGGGTTGGTTGTTGTTTTTTACCCTTATTTCTCATTTGTTTATCTATTCTTCTTATTATCATGTTTAGTTATCTTACGCTGTATTCATTTAGTGTGTTCTAGATTTTAGGTTAACAGGGTGGTCTCCGTCTCACGGTGGGCTTGAGATACCCATCATGACTAGGCCCTGCATCAGGTCATGACATGCATTTTTCCAACTCAAGTTCAAATGCTTAAGAGCCCGTAATGCCTTATTGCTCCAATTCTAATGGCAAATGACACTCCTTACCAAACATTAGTTGATATGGCGACATATTGATTAGTAGTTTAAAAGCAGTACTACAAGCCCGAAGATCATCTTAAAGCTTTTGTGACCCATCACCGCAGTTGGAATTCACAAATTTAGCCAGAATCATCTTAATTTCCCAGTTAGACACCTCGACTTGCGCACTTGTCTGTGGATGATAAGGAGTGGCCACTTTGTATTGCTTTGCCATATATTTTTCCAATGCGGTCCTAAACACTTTATTATAGAAATGCAACGGTCCCCCATCTCTAATGATTGTACGTAGATTGCAAAATTGTGAAAATAAATTCTTTTTTAGAACAGTAGCATAATATTTTCCCCATTATCATCTAATGCCACCGCTTCAACCCATTTGGACATATAATCCATAACACCTTGACTATATTTACAACCATAAGAACTCATAAAAAGTCCTATGAAATGAAAGTCCCACACATCGAATAACTCCACCACTAGCATGGTAGACATAGGCATTTCTTTGTGCTTAGATATTGATCTTTACCGCTGGAACTGATCACAATCTCTAACAAATTCGTAAGAATCCTTATAAATGGTCAGCAATAGTACCCACTTTGTAAAAAATTTTGAGCTATACGGCCAACTGCATGATATCCTCCCATAGGGAAAGAGTGACTAGCCTGCAATATCTCAAGCATCTCGACCTCGGGTACATACCTTTGAATTATATTATATGCGCACAAATGAAACAAATGAGGCTTATCCCAGAAGTACTTATTCATATCATGAAGGAATTTATTTCGTTGTTGAAAGCTTAGGTCTTTCGAAATAATGTTGCTTACAACGTAGTTTGCAAAGTTTGTAAACCAAGGAACAAGGTCAAAGGTAGTTGTAAGGACTTGTACATCTAGGAATAAACCATCAGTTTCCAACTCTTCTCCTTTACTCCATTCCCCAACCTAAAAAGTGGTCAGCTACTTGGTTGTCATAAACTTTTCTATCTATCATATTGAAATCAAACTCCTATAGTAACAAAACCCATCCAATCAACTGGGTTTGGCATCTTTCTTTGCCATCAAATATTGTAATGATGAATGATTAGTATGCACCACCACTTTGGTTCCTAATAAGTATACTCTAAACTTCTCAAATGCATACATTACAACAAGTAACTCCTCCTCAGTGACTATGTAATTTCTCTTGTGTCCATTCAATGCTTTACTAGTATAGTATATCAGGTAGAACAACTTTTCTTTCTTCTTCCCCAAAATTGCACCAAGGCCCACCCCACTTGCATTATCTCAAAGGGTTTGGGCCAATCTAGCTTAATCATTATAGGTGCTTTACCCAACTTCCCATTAAGACATTTAAATGTTTTCAAGTACTCCTCATTTAACTAAAATTTACCCTCCGTTTCCAACAATTTGCATAAATGATTGGCAATTTTGGAGAAGTTCTTGATGAACTTCTTGTAGAATCCTGCATGGCCTAAGAAACTTAGCAGTTATTGATGAACCTCTTGTAGAATCCTGCATGGCGTAAGAAACTTTGCACTCCTTTTATCGAGATAGGTGGAGGTAACTTTTCAATCATTTCTATTGTGGCTCTATCCACTTTATTCCATTTTGTAGAATCCTGCATGGGCTAAGAAACTTTGCACTCCTTTTATCGAGATAGGTGGAGGTAACTTTTCAATCATTTCTATTATGGCTCTATCCACTTTATTCCATTTCACTGAGATCTTACAGCCCAACACTATGTCTTCTTTAACAATGAAATAGCATTTCTCCTAATTGAGTACCAAGTTGAACTCCTCATATCTCTGCAATGCATTACTCAAATTTACCAAACATTCATCGAATGAATCTCCAACCACCAAAAATTACCATGAACACTTCTAAAGTGTCCTCAACCATGTCGAAAAAAAACAACCTCATACACCTCTGAAATGTAGTCGGATCATTATATAACCCAAATGACACCATTTGAAAGAAAAAGTCCCATGTGGGCCTTTGAACATAGTCTTTCTTAATCCTTGAGTGCAATAGAGATTTAGTTGTACCTGGAGTAACTATCTAGAAAGTTGTACCACCTACTTCAAGACAATTTATCCAATATTTGAACCATTAAGGGCATTGGGGAATGGTCTCGGAGAGTCCATGATTTAAACTTTTGATAATCCATACACACATTTCACCCTATCACTAAACTAAGAGAAATCAATTTATTCTTTTTATTTGCCACCACTATCATTCCTCCTTTCTTTGGTATGCATTGGTTGGGACTCACCCATTTCCTATTAGAGATTGGGTACACCACTCCTGCATCAAGCCATTTAATTATCTCCTTCTTCACCGCCTCTTGCATAGGTGGGTTAAGCCACCTTTAGTGCACAATAATTGGTTTATAATTATATTACCCTGACCTTTCTATAGCTTAAACTCGATCAAAATCATCAAGAAATAGCTTATAGAATGAATGATGTTTATTTCATGTGTAATTATTTAGATTTGGACTTTCCATGATGTAGGAAATTGAATTACCTTTCCAATGATCTAAGATTTTCCTAAATCCATTAGCCAGGCAAGAAGTTATGGCTATTTTAAGTTCTGATCATAAAACACCATCATTTAGACTCTTAGCGTGTCGCGGAGATGGGTAATTTCCCAATTGTCCCACTTTAGTGGCCCTCCGCAATATTGGCGTGTCGTGAAGAGGTTCATTTTTACAATTCTCGAATTCCAGTAGCCTAGCGCGATTGTGGTGCATTGCTTTGAAGTTCCAGGTCCTAATACAGTGGGACAACGCAAAGGATCTATATCACGGAGACCCCCAAAGTCCCATTCGTCAGTTTCCAGTGAGCCACTGTGATAGTGGCGCGTTGTGGTGGCCTATAAAATCGGGACTCCAGTTTAATTCTTTTTAGTTTTGTTCAAAAGTTAAAAAGGGTATTTTGGACTTTTTCTAAGCCTCCAAAATCGTCCAAACATCGGATTAAAGGCTATTACAAGCATCTTATGCTATTTTCTCAAAACTTATCTCTATCAAAAACCCTAAGTTTCAACAAACAATCTCAAGAAACCAAAGATTTAAAGATTTCCAACACAAGGATTCCAAGAATTATCATTCAAAAGCACAAATAGAGTCCCAAAAGCATACTTGTTCTTCTAGTTCATTGTCCAAGGTATGTGGGGTTTGGTCAAGGACAAATCTTTCATTCTTGTGTCTAAAAACTTACTTTAAATAACAAATTACTGAGTTTTTTATGATTTCCCATGAAATCTAAGTAAGTGTTTATACCCAGTGTTGCTAATTGCATGATTTTGAGATTTTAAATGATTTGGATATTGAATTACATGTCTACTTTCAAAAATTAATGCGTATGATCATATTTTCCAGATTTTAAGTTGAATTATGAATATTTGTATTATCAAGCATGAACCATATGGTGTTTGACATGAAATTGAAGCATGGGTCACTAAGTCCTAGGTTGTATGTTGAAATTTTAAGAATGACTATGATTTAAGCATCCTATGATTAGCTATTTTTAGATTTTGATAAAGAAAGATTGATTCTTTTGATTCTAAGCTAAGATAAGAATCTACATTATTCACTCAAGTTATGATATAAAGCAAAGAGAAGCATAATCAATTTTAATTTTAAATTTTTTTCTATTTGAAGGTGGATTTCCTAAAAGTTTTGAGCAATAAGTATGGGAGTAGTATTTAGCACTGAGTTGGGTATGATTCAAGGTCTCATACCCCTGAACTATGAGCCACCATAGGTTTTAAACGCCCATAGTGGGCTAAGAAAGTGATCACTAAAGTTAAGGTTCTATTCCGATGGAAAGGGTAGAACAGCTCTCCCCAACATGGGCAAGATATTGGAATCCATGTCAGCTCACATGGTTTATTTCGGTTATAAGAGACTCCCTGAGTCCCAAATCCCTGAGTCCTAAGCTCCCAAAAGAAGTCCCTATTTCCTAAAATAGGCTATTTGTTTTAAGTCTTAAGATAAAAGCTAATGTTTTGAAGGATATGGCTTTTTAAGAATTCTTAAGGTATTGAGATAATACAATTCCCCTTACAGTTGACAAGATAAGGAAGTAGTTTTCAGAAAGATCAGATTTTAGAAATAAACATTATGGCTCACTAAAATTAAAGTTTGAATTTCTATGCCTGATTACATATTTTAGTATTTTAGACACTCTAGCTCATGTGAGCCTTTCACATTTAGCATGCATCATTTTACGGCTTTAAATTATGATGATGATTTACTTATGCATTACACCCCGATAGACTCAGTACATCCTCAAAGTACTGATCCATATATACGGCTATGTGTTGCATTGTCTTATAATGTTGGTTCAGGTAATCAGTACCAGCAGCATGAGTAGTTCGAGCATCTCTATCTACACTTCCATAGTTGGTGAGTCCTTATGGTTCGAGGACCTACTCTTTCAGATTTCTAGTTGACAAAATAAGGTAGTAGTTTTTAGAAAGATCAGATTTTAGAACTAAATTTTATGGCTCACTAAACTTAAATTTTGAATTGCTATGCCTGATTACATATTTCAATATTTTAGACATTCCAGCTCATGTGAGCCTTTCACATTTTGCATGCATCATTTTGCAGCTATAAATTATGATGATGATTTACTTATGTATTACACCCTGATAGACTCAGTACATCCTCAAAGTACTGATCCATATATACATCTATGTGTTGCATTGTCTTATAATGTACGTTCAGGTGCTCAGTATCAGTAGTGTGAGTAGTTCGAGCATCTTTATCTACACTTCCACAGTTGGTGAGTCCTCATGGTTTGAGGACCTACTCTTTCAGATTTCTAGTTTTCATAGTATTTTGATTTATGATTTCTAGTTTAGTCCAAGTCAGTTCGGGGTCTGTCCCAATGGCTCTCTAGTTCTTTTTTATTAGTAGAGTATTGTCGGACTATGAGCTTGTTGCAGACTATCAGTAGCTGTTATTAAGACATTATCTACCATTTATTCATTTCAGTTTTGGGTATAATACAGCATTACTTCCTGACTAGATTATCTTAAAGTAAGTTTCAGGCCTAGTAGCAGGCTAAAGGGGTTATCTTAGGGCTACTCGTAACCTTAAGCATCGTGTGACGTATCGGGATTAGATTTTGGGGCACTACAATAATCTTCCTCCAGCTGGATTTTATGAGTGCATATTCCTAGCGAAATACCAATGATATTTGTGATCATCCACCTTATATCTCTCTTGTTTCTTTTCAATACTAATACAAGAGCTTCAACCTAATGCTCTACCAAGTCAACTACAATAATCACTGGCAGTGTATTTCTTTCTCCTAAAAACACATAGTGAAGATGACCCAACAACTCTTTCTACTACAACACATATTATTCTTTAATAGATGGCTTTGCAGGCAATATTGGTCTATTTATCAGGTCCAAATATAATTTTTTCAAGCATATGAGTATGAACCTATTCTAGTTAAAGCACACACTATTTCATCATACTCTTCAGTTCCCTCACTATCAAAGTTTATCAACACTACTTCCAAGGTTTCAATAGCAAATATGTGTTCAACAAGCACCACTAGATCAATCTCGTCATCAATTCAATAACAAAAACTATATTCATTTCCCTCAATGCATCATAGACTAAAAAAATCTAATTTAACTTCTTCATCATATACTATTATCTCAGATTCAGTTGGCCTAATATCCATTACTTTATCATATACTATTATCTAAACTTTTGACACCACATCATTTACCTGGGGGTGCACTTTCAGACATGGATCCGGTAACATTTTGTTTCTCCTTGTGGTAATAGCCATAAATTTGTTGTCATTCCTTAGATTTTATACCATATCACTTGGTAACATTCCACTTTTTCTTTGATTAAAAGTGGTTGATGTTGATTCATTTATTACTCTAAATGTTTACTAGAGGTAGAATGAGAATCCACCAACTGGCTCGTAGTTGGTAGGTCACTTCTCCGTTTTTTGACAGTTGCATCAGCCAACTCCACCATTTTAAGTAGTTTAGCCATTATATCTTCCATATACATCTTTCCTAAATCATTAGTCACATTATTGTGGCTCCCAAGTGGCACATACAATACACTTCGATCACCTTTTGTTTTTCCAGTTTCCCTGATCATGGTCTCATTAACAAGCTTTGTCATAATAATTCTCCCGCTGATATTTCCAACATTGGTTTTCTTGGCCATTGGCCTAGAAGCTCCCTGGTTGTAAAAGTAATTTGCCTGCTCTTCAGAATTAGAATTATCTTCCCTTCTATGAGACCCAACTACTTTAACCTTTTCCACATTACCTGAAAGTAAATGCTTAGTGAGCAAGTCTATTTGTATTTTCATATGAGCCATATCCTGGTCACGTTCTTCTTCTATTTGGCATTGTTCTGTCGACATGCCAGCTAAATAAGTGTTGTTTACTACTTCAGAATCCCTGGTATGCCAAGGTATACTTGTATTCATTAGCTTAACAAAGATCTCAATTGCCTTAGTAAAAGTACAATCCACAAAAGCTACTTCAGCTATGTTTCGTACCATTAGCTTTGTGTTTGAGTTCAAAGCACTATAAAATGTCTCCATTAAGTGCTCATCATTCAACTTATGATTTGGGCATTGAATCAATTTTTTCTTTAATCTCATACATGTTTCATGAAAGGCCTCAATAGTTAGTTGACTAAATTTACTAATCTCATCCCTCAACTGTAACATCGTAGAAGATGAAAAAACCTTTATAGGAAAGGTCCTATTAGTTTCTTATAGTTTGTTATAGAATTTGGTACAATTTCAATCATCCATAGACTGTGGTAACATCCTCAGATGAATCGCATTTTGTCCAACTCTAGGATAGTCAAATGACTTACAAATATTGACAAAGTTTATCAAATGTATGTCCAGATCATTACCAAGTAGTACACCAAACAACCTTTCAAGTTGAGCATTTGAATCATTATGCTAGTAATTTTGAAATTTACCTCAGGATGCAATGGGAATAGCACAATTCCTCCAGTAGTACCAACTCTAACTAGGTCAGCTTCATCATCATACAAGGAAAATTGTACTATAAACCATTAGCAACTCGGCCTCATGCTTACAGATTCTAATTGGCTGGTATAATATTATTGGCACGTCACCTATTCATTGGGTCACCAACTCCTCATCTTATTTCGTACATGATCGAGTGCATCGATGTTTAGTTGGGTTAATTAGGTAGCAGCTAGTACAACCAACTTTTCTACCTTCTGTTGTACTTCTATATTCATACTCAAAATTCTTAAAAGTTTAGGATTGTAAGGTAATAGAGGCTTTCCCGACCGACGAGTTCATGGCATGCACAATAAATAGCCTGCAAATACAAAAACAATAAATAAAAGTAAAATTAGAAAACTTGACCAAGAGTCAGTTAATGCACATAAAGTTAATTTGACAAACGATTCCCCAGCTAAGGTGCCAAAATTTGATACGCCTAAACTACAAATCCCCAAAAAAGAGTGTAAGTAGTAGTTGTCAAATATATAACTTAAAAATGTTTGGGGTTGAATCTCACAAGGAATAAGGTAATAATTTAGTTATATGCAGATTAATAAATTTTTAATCATAAGTTTCACAGATTAGGAGGTTTTGGTTAAAATATTAACTGAGTAATTTTAGTTTAGTAAAGACCAATATCTTCTTTATAACATGTTAACAACAGAGAAATAGTAAACTAGGGTTATGATAACCTTGGTGTTTCAATTCTTTTCAAGTTAAAGGTTATGTGAGTTCATACTTATACTGGGGATTGTAGAGAAATTTAGGGAAAATTTCTATCCAATTGTTTCCCAACCTTCAAAGATAGATTCACTTAAATTTTCTCAAACTTAAAGTGATTACATGATATTGCAACATATTCTCCAAGATATTAATCCAGCTAAGGCATTAATCTTTAAATTAGAGGATAAGAACTCTAATTTCTTGTCACTATTCTCTTATTCCAATGGTAACTTCTTTGTTTAAGCGAGTTATGTTTTAGGGTGCACTCTCAAGTTTGCAACCATTTCAATATAAACTCAACAACCCATAACCCAGAATAGAGATTTCACCAAGGCTTCTATAACCCTAGTTATGGAGCTTTAGCCACTCATGATTAGAAAATATAAGAAAAGCTTAATTTCATAAATTGCAGAGTGAACTTACAATCAAAAGAAATTGGAAGTTCAAATCCAATCCAAAATTTAAGCAATGCATTCTTCAACTCCAAACTTTTTTTCTCAGCCAAACTTACGTTACAAATTCAACACTACTCAAAAGATGCCTATTCTAACCCTAAGCTTGGTATTCATAGGCTAAAGTTAATATGGGATTTAAAATTCAAAACTAGGCTGCCACATCAAAGAAGATGGCTCAATCGACATCCCATCAGTAGGACAGGTGTTCGTTACATGAACCATCACTGATTATCTAGAGAGAATCTGGCAGTACTAAACTTCGACGATTGCTGCAATGGTCTATCACTATTCTAATGACCCATCTCCCCTCTTATCAATAGCCTCTAAATTACCATGAATTTTGCCTTAAATGTAGCGACCATGGTGATGGTCCATCTTGGCCTTGACGGTCCGCCAATTGGACTGTCACCCAATTCTAAATTATCCTTTTCTTTGCTTAATTGCGACAATTGGTCCAGCCGTCCGTTGAGGCACTAGAGGTTTGTTGGTATACCTGCCACAAGTCTCTATGACTTAAATTTTTGAAACTTCATGCCTTAAAGTTTGATTCCATAGAAAAAGCACAAAGCATATCAAATAGCAGTAATTGTTGCTAGAAAACATTAAATTTTCCTTCTTTGAAGAAGCAAAATGTACAGTCATGAGTCGGTACATCACTTACCACTACCTTGGCCAATATGATCACTGTAACTAGACTGGACTCCATCAGTAATTTGAAGTGCATCCTGAACTAGCCTACTAGACTGAATCTGATGCTAATATGGCTAATGCAGAAGGTACTACCCTAAGAACCACTGCCTTTGAAATGTGAGCCACTATGTCTCCCATTATAACTACACTGATATCCTGACCTCTTAATGATTTCCCCTTGTGCCTAATAATGTATCTCCTCTATAACATAAGAATGATTAAAAACCTCAGCAAAAAATATACCTGCAATAACCAAACTCTATGTCGACATACAAAGAGAAAGTCTTAACCCGCATACAAAGTAACAAACTCTCTCATATTCACTAGTCAGAATAGAAGTAGCATGTCTAGCCAACTCATGAAATTGACATATTCAAGAATAGTCATGGAGTCCTACTCTAACCTCAAGAAATGATCACCCTAACAATCCCTACAACTGTGAGGCATATACTTATCTAAGAAGATCTTGGAGAACTGAGTCCACGTCAATAAGGGAGATCCAACTTGCCTGAAATTAAGATGAACTCTCCACCAAACTCGAGCTAACAAGTCCAACTAAAACTAAGTGTAATCCATACCATGAGTCTCAATTATGCCCAAATTATGGAGCTTATCCTTGCAAGCAAGAAAGAACTGATAAGCATCCTCATCTAGTGCACCATAAAACCTAGGCGGAGCCAATCTCAAGAATCTACCCAATATCTTCTGCTCATTAATAAATGTAGCAGGTTGGTAAACTAAACCACCAGTGCAGGAAGGACCTTTACTATGGGAGTCGTAGCTTCCCAGTACCACCATAATTCATAGACTATGAACCATAATACGGTTCACCACCAACCAATCCCTAAACTAAACCAATGAATCCTTAAGCATTAAAGAAGAAATAAACCTTGGTAGAGCTTAGGCTGGTCGCTAGACTACCGCTGGCTAGAGAGGAAGAACCTTTGGCCCAGGGGAGGAATAGGGTCTGGTAAAGGCCCCGTATAGTGGACCTTAGCTGGGGATACATCTCTAGGCTATCAACAAGCTCTAGATCATCCACGAATAAAAACAGGATCCTAAGACTCAATCTCAATACCCTCTCTCAATTAACAATAACATGTATCCTAGCCTTCAGTGAAGACTGAAACCAAAGAAATTTTTTAGAAACCAACTCAAACTCTTAGCACAAAATGAGTGAGAGAAGTGAAGAACTCCTAAGAATATCTCTCTAAGATAAGAAACGGACGTCATCATTTCGATCTGCGGGACTCTACTAGATACTTGCTCGTGTATGAAAATATTGGTATATCTAGGCTCTGATACCAATTTATCACGACCCAACTTATGAGTCATAATGATGCCTACTTTATTCCTCCTACAGATAAGCCAAATCGCTGCTCAAAGCTATAAGCAATGGGCTAATTTGGTAAAAAATGCCCTAAAAGTTGGAAATCAACAATTAAAGACTAATAAAAATAATAAGGCAAGAAATATAGTCCAAAATATAGATAAAACATCCATAATTATCCCACAACCTAGTTGTGTCAGTACAAGAGCTACTATAAAAGGGACGTAAGTGTTGGAATAGTAAAATACAATTTGTCTCAAAAAATGAAAGACTAAACATAGATAATAGAAGGAAAAATGGACAACTCTAACTTTGATAGCTCACCCTATTTCCAAAATCGACTCAGCAAAATCATCTTATAGGGGTGGCTACTAGTAGTCATATCTGCACCAAAAGGTACAAAAGTGTAGGATGAATACCAAAACTATGGGTACTCAATATGCATCATCGGCCGACTGAGCTAAATTATAATATAAATATGATAAGATGCAAGATAAATAAGTTATGTCAAGGTAAAAGAGAAAACCTATAATAACCTCCAACACTATGCATAAATAAATAAATTTGGAATAGTAATGTAAAGATCACACAATTATAACTACTGAATTGTCCCCCATAAGACAATAAGTGTAAAAAATTAAATAACCCAACACGGGCCCCATAAGCCCTGTGGGTGCAATCAAAGGAAAGTAAATGACCAAATTCATAAATTTTCCAATATCTAGCCATAACTATAAATCCATTAATACCACATCATATCATAAAGAAACTCTTAATATTTGATTTGAATCAGAACTCAATACCATCATCGGCATTTGTCGAACTAAAACTGGAACTCATATTATAAATATCATCATCAATTACTAGACTTGAATCAGAACTCAATATCAATAAATCATCAAGTTTTTCCCATAATTAGCACCAATACCCAAATACCAACCAATATAAATATCATTATTCTAAACTTCTCAAAGTCTAAAATAAGCATTTTAAAAGGTATAACATACATATAAAGCTTACAAGACTCACATGGGTTTTTGCACATTGCGCATGGACTAGTCATCAATATTTCAAGAGAAACATTATACAATGTAATAAATATAGGCAAGCATGAATATAGCACAACACCAATAAAAAAAGGTGAGAAACCATTTGCACACAAACCTAACCTAAAATTTTTTTGTTCAGCTACAAAATATGGTTAAGTTGCATCAAAATGCATCCAAGCCTCTCCATCAGATGGATGACACATGACACCAGGGGACTTCTATTTTCATTGTGTCATCTCATATGAGAAGTTGAGTTATTTGATGCATACAACCTCGTCAATCTTAGACAAGAGGTAAATAATGCATTGTCTTGATAGCAATTTTATTTCCATTATAATTACTTATAGAGAGGTGTTGACAAGAATTACAAGACTCTAGTTTAGCATTCTCATTGAAAACGAAAATCCAACCATTTTCATAATAATCAATTATAATCAAGGAGAGACCTAACTTTGACACCATTATTTTTGCCTTATAGAAAGAATCAGAAACCTCTAAAGCATGGTCTACTAAATCTTTAATAAGGTCTATCACAGAGTCCATTTCTCTTTTGGAAATATTCTAATCTAATTTGATACTTATTAATCGAACAGAAATAGACAATTAAGAGTGCAAACTCCCATAAAAAAAAAAGTGACTAGCAGCATGCAATTCTTCATAAAATTGATGTGCTTTTACATTGGTAACACCTTCTACATTTTCCCAATATTCATCCCCTTGTTGCATCTCAAAAGCATCATACACAATTTCTATCATCCTAGTATCTTGATAGTAATATGCGCTGCAAACCTACTACTTTCACCAGCATCAAAGTTATTTTGCCCAACTTCTTCATGAGTAATATTGAATCTTAAATAGTCTTCATGAAACCCTTTTTATAAAGATGATTCCACATAACCTCTTCTTTAGAAGGCTTGTACCATCACATTTTAAACAAGGATAATGAATCAATAAAAAATTTGACCAATCATCAAGGGTCTTGGCATGTTCAATAAATCGATTGAAGCCTTTAGCATATTTCTCCTTCATACCCACTCTATCATTGTTTCATTGATATATCCAGCTATAATTCATCTACACAAACTATCACAATCTTAATTAATTCAAGTCAATAGTACACATTTCAAGTAATTACACTTGACTATTTTCAAGTCATTAATTAACATTTCAAGTCACTACCTTAACCATTTTCAAGACACTAATTCATATTTCAAATCACTACCTTAACCATTTTTAAGTTACTAGTACACATTTCAAGTGACTACAATTAATCATTTTCAAGCCATAAGTCTACAATTTAAAGTGCCTACACTTAACCTATTCAGGTTTTGTCAAAAAGCAACACCAAATCACTTGCTATTTCATATCAAGCAATAACACCAACCTCTTTAGAAAAGCAAGTGAGCTTAACCATTTTCAAGTAACTAATTCACATTTCAAGTCACTATACTTAACCATTTTACGTCTCTAATTCATATTTCAAGTCACTACACTTAACCATTTTTAAGTCACTAGTACACATTTTAAGTAACCACATTTAACCATTTTCAAGTCACTAATTCACATTTCAAGTCACTACCTTAACCATTTTCAAGTAACTACACTTAATCATTTTCAAGTAACTAATTCACATTTCAAGTGACTACACTTAACCATTTTCAAGTCACTACCTTAACCATTTTCAAGTAACTAAGTCATATTTCAAGTGACTATACAACCATTTTTAACTCATTAGTTATCATTTTAAGTCACTACACTTAACCCATTTCGAGTAACTAATTCACATTTCAAGTAACTACACTTAACCATTTTCAAGTCACAAGTTCATAATTATAAGTTACTATATTTAATAATTTTCTAGTCACTAGTTCATATTTTCATTATAATATAAGTCAAACAATTCAACAAATCTAATAAAGCAAATAAGTAGAGGTGTCGCATGTATCTCTAACAACATATAATTATCACAAAACCTATGGCTTTCAAAGCCTTCTACAACAAATAATCCTATCATAACACTACATTTAAAGACTTCACTTTATGAAAATAGAGAGAAATCGACTTACCCTTACTTGGGTTGAAGAAAAAAAGACAAGCGATTGTCGGAAAATACCAAATGAATTATTTTTCTCAAATTTGAGCTTTGACAAAAAGGAACACCAAATCACATGCTACTTCACTTCAACCAATAACATCAACCTCTTCAGTAAACCAAGTAACTACGTTTAACCATTTGCAAGTAACTAATTCACATGTCAAGTAACTACACTAAACTATTTTAAAGTAACTAATTCACATTACAAGTCACTATACTTTACCATTTTTAAGTCACTAATATACATTTCAAGTGACTACACTTAACCATTTTCATGTCACTAGTACACATTTCAAGTAACTATACTCAATCATTTTCAAGTCACTAATTCACATTTCAAGTCACTACCTTAACCATTTTCAAGTAACTAATTCACATTTTGAGTAACTACACTTAACCATTTTAAGTAACTAATTAACATTTCAAGTCACTATATTTAACCATTTTCAAGTGCCTAGCTAGTACACATTTCAAGTGACTACACATAACAATTTTCAAGTCACTAATTCATATTTCTAGTAACAACATTTAACTATTTTCATGTAACTAATTCACATTTCAAGTAAATAAACTTAACCATTTTCAAGTAACAAATTCGCATTTCAAATGACTACACTTAACCATTTCTAAGTTACTAATTCACATTTCAAGTCACTACCTTAACCATTTTCAAGTAACTAATTCTTATTTCAAGTAACTACACTTAACCATTTTTAAGTGACAAGTTCATAAATTAAAGTCGCTACATTTAAGTATGAGTCACTAGTTCACATTTTCAATTTTAATATAAGTCAAACAATTCAACAAATTTAATAAAGAAAATAAGTAGAGGCGTCACATGTCCCTCTCACACCATGTAATCATCACAAAACACATGGCTTCAAAGCCTTCTACAACAAATCATTTCACCAGAACACTACATTTAAAGACTTTTCTTTAAGAAAATAAAGAGAAATCAACTTACCTTTGCATGGCTTAAGTTGAAGAGAAAGGGACAAAAAGTTACCGGAAAATAAGCAAAGCAACCCTTTCCCAAATTCGAGTTATATCAAAAAGCAACACCAAATAACCTGCTAATTCAGATCAAGCAAAAAAATCAACCTCTTCAAAAACGTAAATGAATACACTTTACCATTTTTATTTAACTAATTCACATTTTAAGTTACTAACTGTAACCATTTTTAAGTAACTAATTCACATTTCAAGTTACTATACTTAACTATTTTCAAGTCATTAATTCACATTTTAAGTAACTACACCTAACCATTTTAAAGTCACTAGTACACATTTTAAGTACCTACACACAACCATTTTCAAGTCACCAATTAAAATTTCTAGTAACTACACTCAACCATTTCAAGTAACTAATCCAACTTTCAAGTAATTACACTTAACCATTTTCAAGTAACTAATTTACATTCCAAGTGACTACACTTAACCATTTTCAAGTAACTAGTTCACATTTCAAGTCACTACCATAACAATTTCCAAGTAATTAATTCAAATTTCAAATAACTGTGGTTAACCATTTTTAAGTAACTTATTCACAAATCAATTGACAAAACCTTTTCAAGTCACTAGTACACATTCCAAGTCACTAAAGTTAACCATTGTCCAGTCAATTGTACACATTTCAAGTGACTACACTTAATCATTTTCAAGTCACTAAGTCATAATTCAAGTAACTACACTCAACCATTTTCAAGTAATTATTTTCACATTTAAGTGACTATACTTAATCATTTTCATGTTAGTAGTACACATTTCAAGTCACTAGTCTTAATCATTTTCAAGTCACTAGTATACATTTCTAGTGATAACACATAACGATTTTCAGATTTCAAGTAAATAAATGTAACCATTTTCAAGTAACTAATTCACATTCAAAGTAACTGCACTTAACAATTGTCAAGTAACTAATCACATTTCAAGTTACTATACTTAACAATTTTCAAGTCAATAATTCACATTTTTAAGTAACTACACTTAACAATTTACAAGTAACTAATTTACACCTCAAGTAATTATATTTAACCATTTTCAAGTAACTAATTTACATTTCAAGTCATTATACCATTTTTAAGTGACAAGCTGGTACACATTTCAAATGACTAAACATAACCATTTTCAAGTCAATAATTCACATTCAAGTAATTACACTTACCATTTTCAAGTAATTAATTTACATTCCAAGTAACTACATTTAACTATTTTCAAGTAACTAATTCACATTCAAGTCACTACCCTTAACCATTTTCAAGTCACTAATTCACATTCTTAAGTAACTACACTTAACCATTTTCAAATAACTAATTCACACTTCAAATGACTACACTTTACCATTTTCATGCAACTAATTTACATTTCAAGTCACTATATTTGATCATTTTCAAGTCATTAATTTACATTTAAATACACTTAACCATTTTTAAGTCACTAATTCACATTTCAAGTGATTGCACTTAACCATTTCAAGTCACTAGTCTATCAAGTGACTACACTTAATCATTTTTAAGTAAATAGTACATATTTTAAGTAACTACACTAAATCCTTTTGAAGTCACTATGACGTGTGAGCTAATGATAACACATTTGAGGCTTTTAACGAAGAATGATTGCAATGTCTTAAGCAACTTTTGTTGTTTTTTATTGGTTTATGTTTGATTTTGTAGTTTAAGCTAATATGATATAGAACCAACAAGAATGGAAGAAAAAAAGTTAAAATCTGAAGAAATTTGAAGACAAGTATGGCTGACGACATTTGTGATAAGTCGTTAGCCCTGTGATAAGTTATCAAGTTCGTCGCCAGCAGTAAACAGAGAATTGGCCTAAGTTGAAAGATGAGATGACATTTTGTGATAAGTCATCAATGATCTGATAAGCTATCAAGAATATCATCAGCCTAAGGCAGTACATGAGAACTGAAGTAGAGCTTTGATGATATTTTATGATAGGTCATCACGAAGCTGATAAGTTGCCAAGTTTGTCGTCAGCCTTAAATAGGAAGAGCCAAAACTGAAGAAGGATTTGATGACATTTGTGATAAGTCATCGGCCTCCTGGCTATCAAAAATTTGGTCACCTAAGTTGAGGGATTTCTAAATTCTATTATTTTGTTTCCATAATTAGGGTGAACTATTTAAAGCTTTGTTTAGGGTTTTCTTAGAGAGTTCCGCACATTGAGTTTTGACACTACTTTTGATTTTTTCTCTCTAATTTCTTGGCTTGAAAAAGCAAATACTTTGAAAAGATTATTATCATTATTCTGGGATTTTTCTTTGTGATCTAATCTACGATTCACTAGTTATTCTTCTTCTTGTGGTAAGTTTAACTTTCAAAGCATGAATACAACTTGTTGTTTTGAATTTAGCATTATGAGTGGCTAAATTCCTTTAACCAAAATTATGGGATCTAGGGTTAGGTCTTGATAAGGTGATAAGCATTCAAGATTCAAAAGGTGGTAGGATTTCTTTATAATTTTAAGATTTTAATTAACATATGTTGGTTGCAAATAATAGATAACACCATCTTTAGTTTTCTTGAGAAAGAAATCAAATATAGTGGGAAGTGAGTTATTGACAGTGACTTGGAAATACTCCATTTAATAATCAGCATTATATCAAGGTTGGTTAACCTGAGGTAAAATCTAGGTAGTGATTATAAATTCTATAACTCCGAGAGGACTAGGTAATTAAATGCTTAAGTAGGTCGAGAGACATTTAAGTATACCGTTGATAAAGATAACTAGTTGTCCTACCTACCATGAGAATCTTGAACCACCGTTAGCATCTAACAAGTATTGGAAGCCCTAGTGAACATCATTCTGGTTTTTCAAAAACTCTTGAGTACAAACATTAAAACTGACGTAACCAAAAATTGCTTGTTAAACTAAAAACCCCTAATTTCTGGAAACATCCAACTATCAGTTGATTGATTTGCAACCGACTTATGTTCACACCATATTCCCTATGGGATTTGACCCCAACCTAGTTGGGTTTTATATTGACAATAATCACTTACATTCTTATTAAGAGGTGTAGTTTGAGCGTTATCACACTAATACATATTTTAAGCCAGTATACTTAATCATTTTCAATGTAATGACCCTACAGATCATTCGTTATATTTCCACTATTAGTGCCTCTCTATAGCTGTCCCAAGCCATTTATTATTTACGGGAACTGTTAGTTCAGTTACCAGGTAGTTCATTTGGTTTTTGGAGCCAATTCCCTATTTTGAGGTCTTTGTTGGTTTCAAATATCCACCGGGTGAAAAATTAGTTAAACAACCTCAAATGCGAATTCTGGTTGTTCCAATAGCTTTAGAATATCAATTTTAGTCTTGGTGGACTCTTAATTTGGGTCCTGAAGCACCCGAGCATATTTCGACCTATTGATCAGAAAGTTAAGAATTGGAAATTTGGTATGCGACCCACATTTCATTAGAATTACGTCAAATGGAAATTTTTAAAGCCATTGAGTCCAAATGTCGAATTTGATATGATTACATAGTTTTCTTGCAAATACAATATTATGAATAAATCCTGAGGGGTTGGTAGAAACTTGAAAAATTGCAAGTCTTAGTTATGATCTGGTGCAGCCGTGATAACAGGCCTTAGATCACGATCGTGATCTAGCAACACTAGTATGTGTCGCAAATATGACACTTCAATCCGAGAATATGACTCCCTTTCCAATTATCCAAAACTACAATTTCAAAGGTAAATATCGCGATTGTGACTTCGAAATTTGAGGCCCTGTATTGCGATAGCGACTGTCGAGTCATGATAGCGACTCTCGAGAACCTTGTATGGGTACAAATACCCTATTTTTGCCAAATTTTTCCCATTCTTCACTCATCTTCTTGATAGATAAACCCTAAGTAGTGAGATAACTAGGGATTAAAGCTTCTGGGTGATTTGGGAAGCTTGATTAAGACTTATTTCTTGATTCTCCTTCAGATTTGAGGTAAGATTCCTCAAGATTAATGATTGGTTTTTCCATTTCTTGTTCCAAATTTTCAAAACCTTGGGGCTTGATTTTAGCCGCAAATTATCTCAAAATTCACCCATTTTTGAAGGTAATGATTCCTTGAGCATGTGCAAATATTGGGTTGGTTTCAAAAAAATTTCATAAATGGGACCCATATGGAATTTGGGTATGATTTTTGTACCCGAAGTACAATAGTGTAATATGGATATCATTATTCTCGTATTGATGAGTAGAACGTGATTTTGACAGTTTGGCATTTTGCAAAAGCTTTTTGAAAGAGAAAAATGGTGATTTAGTGAATCTTCTGAGCTTTCTTCATCATTTCGGTAGGCTAGGTTTTACCCCTTGTTAGATTGAGCTACTTCATAGTATGTTTAGGATATTATGTTAGATTTGGTATGGTTTTTAGGTGTTGGTGTGATAAATTGAAATACTTGGGATTAGTTAGATCATTTAGGCTATTTTGGATACCGTTTTAGGTATAATTAGCCTAGTTATTCCTATCCTAGGTAAAATTGACCTTGTTGGCTCTTATTAGGGTGGAAATACCTTAGTTAATCCATTAATGAGATGATATCCTTATCTACTTGAGGTTAGGATGAAACTTTACCAAATTTCCTTACCTTAGGTGCAATAGCTTAGTTGCCTTATATTAGGAGGAATTGTTATCCTAGGGCTAGTTGTGACATGTTTAACCTCTAATGGTGGATTTAGGTACCTTCGACTAGTCTAGGGTAGATATTTCTTGGTAAATGATCTCGAACATTTAGAAGTAGGGACTTTGATCCACCTTATGCCAAGACTTGTGATAGTTATTGAAGACCCTCGATATGCTTGTGTACATCGAGAAAGATGGTTATGTTGGTAATATTTAGATGCCTTGGTACTTGTTGGTTATGATGAATGACATTGGAAGTAATGCTTAACTATTAGGCTAGAAATGAGTTATTGATTAAGCTTATGTTATTGATAAGTTATTGAATATGCTATTGATTGGGCTACCGAATATACTATTGAATGAGCCCTTAAATATGATATTGCTTAAGTCATAAATTAAGTTATTAATTATGCGATGAATAAGCTATAGATTATGTCATGGATTCACTATTGATCGAAATATTGATAAGTTATCTCTTATGCTAATGATAAGTCATTAATTAGGCTATTGAGAAGAAGTTGCTTATGCCTTGATAATACGTATTGATTATGTTAGTGATCATGTTTATTAACTATATTGGCGATTTTGTAACTGATTGTGCTAAAGAATGTGCTTGTTTACTATATTGGGAATCATACTATTGATCCCATGTCATGACCCGATTTACGACTCATGATGGCACCTTCTAAATCTTGTCAGCAGGTAAGATAAACTGTAACTCAGAGCTAATGCAATGGGTTAATTCAATAGGAAATGCCCATAATAGGAAAAATTCAAGAACATAATATATAAATAAACAGAGTGTTCTAAATAGATAAAACATCCAATTCAAGATACCATCTCACGACCTAGTGGAGCCAGTACAAGAGCATCTAATAATAATACAACTCAAAGACTTAGAATAGTCAACAACATCTGTCTCGATAACAAAAGACTGAATATAAAAGATAAAGAAAAATGGGGGACTCAAACTCCAAGAGCTCACCCTATCTCCAAAAATATCAACACAGCACGATCAATAATCAACAGCAGTAGCTAGTACTCAGATCTGCACCAAAATGGTACAAAAGTGTAGTATGAGTACCAAAATAATAGGTACTCAATAGACATCATCGATCGACTTAGCTAAATAATGATATAAGTATGATAAAATGCAAGATAACATAACTGAGTTAAGGTATAGAAATGAACCTAAATTATCTCCAACACTGTTGTACATAACAAGTAATTATATCGTAATAATAGTATAACATAAGGCATCAACATATGCCAATATAATAAGTAACAAAGTGGAATAATAATTTATCATAAATCATCAACACAAGCAATCATAAACACAAAATTAACTCCCATGTGCAAATTGGTGCAAAAAGGTAAATAACTCATCATAGAATCCCATATGCCTAGACATCACACTCCAGATAAAATAATGCAATCAAACAACATATAACTAAGCTTATTGTCATATAACCATCATCCCACCATTATTATCAATTGGTCATTTACCAACATAAAGCAATCATATCAGTAATACTCACTAGTCACTACTTATGAGCTAACCATATCTTATTAACTAATTCATTTCGTTACTAGTCATCATATAACCTCTAGGCATCATTTAACAACTATTCACCATATATCCACTAATCATTAGTTATCAACTAGCTTATTAACTAATTATTCTTTATCAATTAATCCTCATTTATCAAGTAGTCATGATTAGTCACTTAAATAATATCCACCCCTAATTCTTATTTATCACTAATTATCAACTATACCACTTTATAATTATTTATCACTAATCAATTATTATCATTAATCTTCACAAGTCCACTAACTATTAGAATTACAAAATTCAAGCTATATCCAGCATCCCTAATATCGAACATCATACCCAACTTGCATATGCATAAAAATATATAATAGCCATACATAAGGAATAGTCAAACTGAATCAATAGATGTACACATATGCACACCAATATAGCAATCCTCTGACCTTATCAGGCATTGATATATCATCATAATATCCTTTAGCCTTGTCGATATCAATATCATCTTAATCATCCTTTGACCTTGCCAGATATCAATATAATTAATACCCTATGGCCTTGTTGGATATCAGTATTATCATAATATCCTCTGTTCTTACAGGGTATCAATAAAGCATCATAATCATCCTCCACCTTACTAGGTATAATAAATATCAACATCCTCTTCCAAAATTTATTTGGGTATATAATTAATGCCATAAGTGCCAATATAGTCAAGGATCAATATTTCTAGCATAATTAATAGCATAATTTCCCATATAATCAATAATTATATCTTCTAGCACAAATAATAACACACTTGCTAGAGTCATCAATAAGGATGCTTTCTAACATGACTAATAGCATAATTGTTTAGCATGATCATAATCATGAGAAATATCATGAGCAATGACTTATCATTGGCATAAAAGATAGCATATCAATAGCTAATCCATGGCATAATCTATAACTTATTCATAGCATAGTCAATAACATAATTTATGGCTTAGACAATATCTTAGTCAAGGGCTCATTCAATGGTAGATTTGATATTCCAAAGAAGAGCTAAACACTAACATAATCAATAGCTCATCATAAGCTTAACCAATAAATCATATATATGACATAATCATTTAGGCATTACTCTGAATGTAATTCATCACAATTGACATGTACTAAGGTTTCCCAATGTTGCCTCAAAAGGAGATTTTCTAGGTATTTAATAAGAATTTAAGGGTTTCAAGAGAACTAATTATCAGTCTTGACTTAAGGTGGTTCAAAGAGCCCACTTCTAAATCCCTGAAATATATTTACAGGTTCTACCAGACTAGGCTAAGGTATATAAATCCACTCTTAGATGTATAGCTCAAGCACTTTAACTATTTAAAATGGGAACTAAGGCAACCTTTATTAGTGTAAGAAACTAAATCCAATTTAACCTAAGCATGATTAGCTAGATCAATTTTACCTAACTTGTGTAATCTAAGGTATTTTCATGATAAACATGAGTAATAAAGTCTCGTTTGCCTAAGGCATAAGGAAACAAGTCAAGTGTTTCAACTCTACGATTTCAAAATTTCCTAAACAATCCAACTATCTCAAGTCTTAAATTTAATTAATTCAACACCTAAAGTTCATCCTAAATCCAATACAATATCATAATAATACTATGAGATATCTCAAACTAACAAGGAATAAACCTACCCTACCTCGACAACGAAGAATGCTCAAAGAATCGCTCAACCATCATTTTTTCTTTCTGAGAAGCCTCCTTAAGATGACAATCAAAAACACATTCTACTCATCAATATGAGAATAATGATACTCATATTACACCATTGTGCTTTGAGTCCGTAAATTATACCAATAACCCATATGGGTCCCAATAATCTTAGTTCCATTTTCAAAATCAACTCAACATAATATCAATCTCAAGGAATTATTTCCCTCAAAATGGGTGAAAACCAAGATAAATTAGGGCTAAAATCAAGCCTAAAGGTTTTGGGATTTTGAGTAATAAATCAAGAAATTTTACCAAGAAAAGGGTGAATTCTTACCTCAAATTAGAAGATAATCACAAAATAAATGTTACTCTAGCTTCTCAGTCACCAAAAATCTTTAATTTTAAGCTTTTATATTAATTATAGTTTTTATCTCTTAAGGGAATAATGAAGAATAACATAAAATCATGGGAAATGGTTTATTTTATATCCAATCTAGGTCTTCAGCAATCGCTATTGCAACTTAAGGCCTCATGATCACCACATCTTATGGCTGATAGACTCAGTCACAATTGCGGCATCTCCTCTACAAAGTGATTTGCGATTGCGATTTGAAATGTTGTTACTATGGTGTACTAGCTGATAGCGATAGACTTGGAATTTCCATGTCCCCACCAATCCCTTAATATTCATCCGAAATCCCATATACACAAATGAATTGTGTTACAATATTCAATGTTTTAGACTAAATGGAATAATTACATTTTCTATCCAATATTGTTTCAACCAAATATGGGTCCTACACAATATTTTATTTTCTCAACTTTTTTACCAATAGATCAAAATGAGATCAAGATTCTTAGGACCCAAACAAAAGGTCTACCTATCCTAGAATTGATATTCTAAAGGTGTTGTTATAGTCAGAATTTGCATACAAGATTGTTTTACTAAAGTTTTTGACTAGTTGCTATTTGGAACCAGTGAAGATTTCCAAATAGGGAATTAGCTTACAAATCCAAATGAACTGCCCGATAAATGAACTGTTAGCTCCAACAAGTCATAAATAACTTAGAGCAACTATAGAAAAGCTCTAACAGGGAAAATAAGTAGAAATCTAGAAAATGACCTGAAGGGTCATATGGCTCAGATTTAGATTATAATTATAAATAATGTCAATATCCTATGTTAATGGTAATGCTATTAAATACTCTAATGATTATTCTATTAGACATATTGATGATGATATTGATTATTTATACCTGGTAGAAAATTAAAAAATGGCTATAATACTAATGATATCGATGTTCAATATTGATGAATTAATGATTATGATGATATATACCTGACAAGGCTGGAGGATAATTATGATAATATATACCTATAAAGGTTAGAGGATGATTCTGATAATATATCCCCAGCAAAGCTAGAGGATGATTGATACATATACTCGACAAGGACGAGGGATGATTATGATGATATATACCTGGAAAGGCCAGAGGATGATTATGATAACATATACATGTTCGACAAGATCAAAAGATAATTATCATGATATTTATAAGGATATTGTTGAATATTCATACCAGTTTGAGTCTGGCTATACATATTATACTATGATGATATACTTATTATGATATGATGATATTATACTGGCTCTACTAGGTCATGCAATAGTATTTTTGTAGTGGCTACCTTTAAAATATTTTTATTTCCTTATTTATTTATTGTGTTAGATTTTCTATTAGGCCCTTTTGGGGCATTTCCACTAAATTAACCCGTTGTGCTTAACTTCAGATTATGGTTTGGCTTTCCTACTAGTAGGACAGAGTAGGTACCATCATGACTCATAATTCAGGTTATGACAAATTGGTATCAGATCCTAGGTTACACCGATATTGTTGGTACACGAGTAACTATCAAGTAGAGTCTTGCGTATCAAAATAATGACATTCATTTCCTATCTTTTGGAAGATATAGGACTTTTTTAGGAGTTCTTCACTTCTTTCAGTCATATCGTGCTAATAGTCTGAGTTGGTTTATAGAATATTTCTTTGATTTAAATTTCATACAGATGGACAAAACATGTATTATTGCTACACGTGATAAGGGTACTGAGATCGACCCTAGGGATCCTACTGCTATTCATGGATGACCTAGAGGTCGCAGATATCCTAGATATATATCCCTAGCTAGGAACCAAGATAGAGGCCTTTACCAGACCCTATCTCACTCTTAAACTAGAGATCTTTCTACCTCAACCAGCGATGGGCCAGGGACCAGCCCAGGCTTTACCAGGGTTTATTTCTTCTTTAATGCTTAGAGATGCTTTGGTTTGGATTTTGGGGATATTTAGTGGTGCATCATCTGATGGTGCATATTCTATGGGCTAGAGTGGTATGGAGGTGGGGAACAACTCATAGTTGTGGCTCCCTGAGTTAAGGTTTCTCCTCTGCCAATAATTTGTAAGCCAGTAGTTACTCAACCAGTGGTTTCCCAGCCTACTATGTCTTTTAAGAAGAGGAATATGTTTGGTAGATTCTTGAGAATAGCTCCACCTAGGTTTTTTATGCTCTAAGAGAGGATGCGTATGAGTTTCCAATTACTTGTAAGGATAGGCTACATAATTTGGGCCTCGTTGAGACTCGTGGTGGGCATTAGACCATATTTTAGTTTGACTTGGTTGCTCGAAAATGGTGGAAAGGGTATATGGATTCTAGGCCAGCTGGATCTTCTTCTTTGACATAAGCTCAGTTTTTTGTGATGTTCTTGAAGAAGTATATGCCTTGCAGCCTTAGGAATTATTTGAGAATTAGTTTTCTAAATTAAATCAAGGCTCTACGATATGCGGAGTATGAGGCTCATTTTTCACAAGTTTTCTAGGCATGCGACTTCTATTCTAGCTACTAAGTATGAGAGAGTTTATTGTTTTGTTAGAGGGTTCAGACTTCCCCTCTATATGTCTACTAAGAATTTGGTTGATTCAAGTAGGTCCTTTGCTGAGGTTTCTAATCCTGCTCAACTTATGTAGAAGATGCATCATGAGGCCTATGGGGGAAACGATAAGCGGCTTAAGCATTAGGGTAGTTTCAATGGGAGTCATAGTAGTTCCTAGTTTAGAGGTAGTCATTTTCATGGTAGATATTTTCCGCATCCATCCTATCAGCCTTAGAGTCAGCCTAGTCGACCTATTGAGATAACTCTTTAGATTACTGATGAAGGTTAGTCTAGTGCTACTGATCTCCCTAGTTAGGGTAATGGTTAGTCTATGAGGGGTTCATCATCTGGTCATTCTAGATGTGGTGGTCATTCTAGGTCTGCTGAATTTGTTAGATCTAGCTCAACTTAGGTGTCTTGCTATAGATATGGAGCTCCTAGTCTTTATTTGCGAGATTTCCCTAGTCGGAGGGATTGTTACATTAGCTCATAGTGTTCCCCCATTAGTGTATTTTATCTCTTATCTAGAGGTGGTTCTTAGGGTTGTAGGGGTAGTTTCTATGGTACTCGAGGAGGTTCTCAAGCAAGTAGGATAGAAGGTCGGTCAGGAGCCCAACTAGGTGGTCGGCATGGTCAATTATATGCAGTACCAACTAAGCTCAAGGATGAGTCTTCGAATGTTATTATTATAGGCATAATTTAGGTATGCCATCAGTTGGACCTTGCTTTATTTGATCTGTGATTCACTTATTCTCATGTATCTGCTTATTATACTCTACGGTTAAAGTTATCTTGGGATTTTTCTCCATACCGTTATGCATATCTACTTTTGTATAAGATTCTTTAGTAGTGTATTAAGTCTTCAGATCATGTTTGTAACTGTTAGAGATATTGATACCCAAGTTGATCTTATTATTCTAGATATGATAGATTTTGATGTGATTTTAAGAATGAACTGGTTATCCCACTATTATGCAATCATGGATTTTTTTGCCAAGACCATTATCTTAGCCATGACCAGTGTACCCCCAGTTATATGGAAGGGAATGGTTAGCCATGAACAAACGAGAATTATTTCTTATGCTCTATACTTTAAGAGATCATGTGTTTTTTGCCAAGTTCTCTAAGTGTGAGTTTTGGATTCAGTCAGTGACATTTCATAGAAATGTGGTGTCTAAGAATGGTAATATGGTAAACCCAACTAAGATTGAGGTGATTCATGATTGGGCTAGACTTACATCTCTGATTGAGATTTGTAGCCTTATTGGTTTGGCCAGTTATTATAGATGATTCGTTGAGCGTTTTTCTACTATTTAAGTGTCCATGACCAGATTGAGTTAGAAGGAGGTTCCTTTCTGATGATCCGAGGAGTGTAAGTTGAGCTTTGGAAAGCTCAAGGAATTTCTTAGTTCAGCTTCTATTTTAACTCTTCCTGCAGAGGGTAAGGGATTCACCATGTATTGTGATGCTTCAGGTGTTGGTCTAGGTTGTGTTTTTATGTAGTGGGGTCGTATTATCTTATGTTTCAAGATAGTTTAAGGTTTATGAGAACAACTACCCCACTCATGATTTACAATTGGGGCAGTAGTTTTTGCGCTCAAAATTTAGAGGCATTATCTATGTGGTATGCGTTGTGAGATTTTCACCGATCACCATACTCTTCAACATCTTATGACCCAGATAGCGCTTAGTTCTAGACAATATAGATTGGTGGAGTTACTTAAAAATTATGATATTTCCATCTTATATCATTCGAGTAAGGCTAATGTAGTAGCAGATACCTTGAGTCGAAAGGTAGTGAGGATGGGTAGCATAGATTGTAATCAGTTGCTCAGAGGCCATTGGCATGGGACACTCAGTCCTTAGAGGATTCTTACTAGTATTGAGGTGAGGTCTTTTTTGTTTGAAAAACTTTGAGATCGCCAGTTTGAGGATAATTATCTTCGCTTCCTTCATAATTAGGTATTGAGTGGTGAGTCTGAGAGGAACACCATAGATTTTGAAGATAGTTTGAAATTTGATGGTTGCATTGTGTTCTAAGATTCATGATTTGATCCGGTTGATTTTTCATGAGGCTCACAGCTCTAGATATTTTATTTATCCAGGCACAACTAAGATGTATAGAGATTTGAGATATCATTATTGGTGGAGTGGCATGAAGAGTGATATGGCGAATTTTATAGATCACTACCTTTGTAGTCAACAAGTGAAAGTAGAGCATCAGTGATCAAATAGTTTGATTCAGAGATTGCCCATTCCTGAGTAGAAGTGGGAGTAGATTACCATGGATTTTATTAGTGGTTTGCCTTATACTTCCTGTGGTTCTGATGGTAATTGGGTCATTTTGGATCTATTGACCAAGTCAGTGCATTTCAATCCTATTCAGATGTCTTTCAGTACCACAAGGTTAGCCCACATTTATGTGCATGAGATAGTCTATGGCATGGTCTGCCCATATTTATTATTTCGAATTGAGGTTTTGTGTTCACCTTTAACTTTTGGAAAGCTTTTCAAGATGAGTTGGGTACTCAGGTAGATCTTAGTATAGCCTTCCATCTGTAGACCAATAGCCAGACTAAGAGGACTATTCAGGTGCTTGAGGATATGTTCCGAGCCTGTGTTATGGATTTTGGAGGCCAGTGGGAGGAATACTTATCTATGGTACAGTTTGCTTATAACAACAGTTATCATTTGAGTATTGAGATGATGCCTTTTGAGTCTTTATATGGCAGGAGATGTCATTCTCTGATTAGATGGCTTGAGACATTTGAGATTCAACCTCGTGGTATTGATTTCTTCATGAGTTATTAGATAGAGCCAGGGTGATTCAGGATAGGTAGAGAGCTTTTCAGAGTAGGCAGAAGGCCTATACAGACCATAGACTCCGTGCCTTAATATTTGGAGTTGGTAACCGACTATTCCTTCGAGTATCATCCATTAAGGGTGTGATGAGGTTCAAGAGCAAGGTCAAGCTCATCCCTAGATATATTTTGCCATTTGAGATCTTTTTAACGGTTGTTGAGGTGGCTTACGCATTAGATTTACCTCAAGACTTTGCTGTTGTCCATCCATTTTTCTTGTTTCTATGTTGCATTGATATATTATGGATCCATCTCATGTGCTTAAATGGGACTCTGTCCAATTGGATGAGCGCTCGGCCTTCGTGTAGGAGCCGATGCTCATTTTGGCTAGTGATGTTAGGCAGTTGTGAACTAGAGAGATTCCTGTAGTTAAGGTTCAGTGGAGGTACCGCCCAGTGGAGGAAGCCACTTGGGAGATTGAGAGCAAGATGCGGACCAAAAAACCTCACTTGTTCGAGACTTCAGGCATATCCTAATCCTTAACTTTCATTGATAAAATGTAATACCCTAAGTTTTCATGTTTTAAACCTCCCAATAAATAGCCCATGAGGTTAGCTTTCCAACGCATCAAGCCTCGTCTCAGTCAGAAGCTATTGCAAGAAGTAGTGGAAATTCTTACATGATATCCTAGAAAAATTTCCATGGTTACGACTCAGGGTAATGAATCGTTACCACTCGTGACGAGTCGCCACGAGTGATTCATAACAACTCTATTGAATACCTTCACCTTGATCCCAGTGACTACGATACCTCAGCACAACTCGTAATTAGTGCCTATAAGTTGTATGGAGGGACTCATTGTCACACCAGAGTGTATGGCCAAGAACCCTCTCCACTGGTCACAAGTCCAGAATACACCTCATAACCAGACCTTACGAGTCTTTTCATGGACCCATAACCTGACCAGTGTGTGACCTAAGGCCTCATCGTCTAACTACAAATCCATCCTATGACTCGTAATCAGTCATAATGAGTAGTTAGGTGGCAAGTCGTAGTCAAACCAGAATGTACGCAGAATCCTAGGCTACGACTCAGACCACGAATTATAATGACATAACCCAATTCGGGGCCTTGTCGTAATGGTCATCCCAAGTCCAACCGAGATCAGATACCACCACCTGTTACCCAACCCAACCACCAATTAGCATACTTTGAGTCTACTGAATTCCAAACATATAACAATATAGAATAACTAGACAAGGATTGACTTTAGGATAGGTCTACTCCTAAACCAACCCTACCAAGTCATCCCGTCCACCAACCCGTACCAACCAAACCATCAAGCCAAACCAATACCAATTCTAAGGCCATAACCAACATGATTAACCCTAAAATGAAAGAGGATGTAACAATCAAAAATATCATTAATCGGTATCAGCCCTGATACCAATATCAAAGTTAAGGCTAACATTAACACCGATCCTATCCGTTCTAACCCATGGAAGTACCACGAAGCCTCTAACCAAAAGAGTAAGATATCTGGTTAGGACATGCCCCGAACCATAGCCAAAACCAATATCTAGAAATAATAAAAATGTCCAAAAATATTCATCACATAAAATGGAGCCTTTCGGAAAGATGGAAGTTCACCACTTCAATCCAACAACTATCCCCCAGTCAATCACTATGTAGGAGGAGTAAAACAGTCGGTTCCTTCATAGCGTAGGTATAAAGCCGCCCAAAGATAGGTTAGTGTGTAAATTCTAGCATGAACTCAAGTAAGGGTAAAATAATGTCATTTATAAAACCAAGTAAAACAATCCGTATGCGCGCAAACTATACACATATATATCCATGTCGGGAAAGGGAACCGGGTTTAGCAAGCCATTAAAACTTTTACCTGGGTTGTGTAGCTTTGCCGTCCTAAACCACCCACAGGATATATGGGTTTATCTCCCCCTGAAGAAAGGGCCTCAGTGCGTGAAGCTACACCTGGGATGACTAGTACATCGCCAAAATATAAAGTGTGACATCATGCACACGGTCACTTGGACCAAACCTTACATCAGCAAATATGAGTTTCCAGTTTTGGTCCCCCCCAAGACCTCCACCTTCCACGACTTGGGTACACACCCTGCCATTATTAATCAATTAAAATCATTACCAAGCAACCAACCAATCCATTAATAATTTATTAACTAAGGCCATTGGTCGGGGTATCGTCATATCCACTATACTTGCAAGTTTTGTCCATATCCAACCATATATAGGTTAAAGAAATTCCATGTACCCTTCCATTAAACATATTAATTAACTTGTGGGATTCCCATGTACCCCATAAGCTTAACCATTTAGCCTTTTTACCTTTTCAAACCATTTAAACCATCCACAATTCCTTTACCAAGTTAAAAACAAGCAAGAGTTCTATTAAAAATAATCAATACAATGAAAACATCCTTGTAAATATCTTGTCAAATACATTGGGGGCATAATATAACCAAAACCAATTCCAATTATCATTTAACCATTCTCATGTAATCCAATTATCAAAAACCACTAATTAAGCATGTAAATACATAATTAAACCCATGGGAAACAATAACCAACCATTTATAATCAAAAACCCCAAATCCTTATTGAAAACCCAAAATTATACAATAACGAAATCATGAAAACCATTCATAAAACCATAACTTAGTGGGAACTAACAGTGATGGAAGAGAACATGCCTTTATTGACAAAGTAGGTGGAAAGAAACCACCAACAAGATCCCCCAAATCATTCATCTAGTTGAAAACCTAGCGTCCTTGCCAAAAAGCTCTTGAGAGAATTATAGAGTGTTTAGGAAGAGTTTCTAAGGGTTAATGAATGCAATAATATGGTAAATAACCTCCTAAATGAGTTATAATTCATGGGGACTTATTAGAGTAAGTGGGAAAATGTCCAGAATACCCCCACTTAAGTTACACAAAAATCCCATCACAGGGGTATGACTGACCCTCACGAACCGTACCCTTCAATACGAGTGGTACCCACCACTGTATTCTAAGCATAAAAGCTTGGACCCAACACTATATAGTGTATGAATCATCCTACCCAAGTCGTATTGACAGTATATGATCCATACCTTTCACCCATATCCCTAGAAGAATAAAATTATAGAAGGTTTGAACATTGTCTACCATACGAGTCCCTGGTATGATTTATACCTTGAGTTATGCTTCATGGTGAGCCACTCGTACTCAGGTCTAGCTTAAGCGACCAAGTCTAAAATTAAGCTAAGGAATACCCAAGCCAAGCGATACGTATCTAATCATACGACTCGTATCATTCAAGTTGTACCTACTCCAGTAACCAAAATCCATCCTAGCAACCAACATTGGTCGGCATACGACTGGACCATACCATTCATACCCCAACATACAGATTGTAGCCATGATTTGTATTGGGTCTAGAGATAAGTATTCCAGGAAATTTTCTAAGGGTCAAAATCTAAGGTGTTTTACGTAGCCAATCATTACGAGTCGTAAGCTGAGTTGTAATGACAGGGGGTATATTTTCCTACATATTTTTTCAAGGGCCTTCATGCCTTTATATACTCTATTAAAATCCAAATCCATGTAATTTTGACTTCACAAGGTGTGGTATAAGATACCTCAAAAGCCCCAAATCATGACATGATCCTCAATTTCACCAAAGAGTGTCAAGAGGGACAGTTTTCTCTTCTTTCTCAAGTAATTAAGGTTTCTCAAGAACTAGATCAATTTCAAGGATTTCCCCAAAGCTTATACTTCAGGTATGTGGGTATTTATCAATGGTTTCCTTCACCCATTGAGCCTAAAAACCCTCTTTTTGGTTCAAGTATGAATTTACTCTAGTTATGACCAAGTTCAATGTAAATAATGAAATTCATCCATGTTTCCTCATTAGTTTTACATTCAAGTCATGTTAATAGTTTTACTCTATGAGAATCATGCTCTTGCATGCTTGAAGTTCCAAAACCCCATGTTATGTTCAGTCAATACTATCTTAAATTCTCAAATTATTCTTTAAATTATATAAATATGATATTTTCCCAAGGTTAAATCATTCCCATGTTTACATTCATGGAATTTATCAAACTATGGAAATTTCTCATATTTGGGTCTTTGAATTATGACATTATTTTAGCGCTAGTGGTTATGAACACCGAATACTTATATGTTTACTTGTGTTTCATACTTTTCAAGTAATGAGTTAGTCAACTCATGATTTTATTACGATACCTATTATTATTTCAGGTCAAATTATCAGTTTTACATATTCATGATTTCTTCAGATTAGGCATGCACTGTCAGTTTTAAAATACCTTATGTGAGATAATCAATTATCAGTGTATGCATCAGTTGTTATCTCATTATTTTTCATTTGGGAGTAGGATTTAGCACTGAGAGGGAAGTGCGGGTTCAGCGTATCCTACTTCCCAGAAGCTATGTGCCACCGTAGGTTTAGGGGCCTCACTAGAAAGAGTTTTCCTTGGCACAAAATTGGCTCAGTTTAGTAATCACCCCAGTTTAGGTTCTAATTTAATGGAAAGGATAGAACAACCCTCTTCAATGTGGGTTAGATGTTGGACTCCATGGTAGCTCACATGATTT
Organism: Capsicum annuum; assembly: GCF_002878395.1. Lineage (NCBI taxonomy): Eukaryota > Viridiplantae > Streptophyta > Magnoliopsida > Solanales > Solanaceae > Capsicum > Capsicum annuum. The sequence goes on from NC_061121.1 coordinate 77,123,143, forward strand.
ATGTTGGTTCTATGATAGCTCCACGATTTTAGTCAGTACTCAATTTATCTTAGTATAGGTTTGCTTGACCAAGTAGACAAATCTAGTATTTATCCAGTCGGTTTTATAGATTATTTTAGCAATTCAAATAACAATTACTCAGTTATTCAGATCATGTCAATATATTCAATACTTGGTCTTGCATTCTCAGTTTTACATATTCATGCATCCATGTTTAGATTTCACATGTATTTCAGTAGTCCTTGCTTCATGTAGCATTACATTCAAAGTACTGATCGCATACTTTCTCTGCGCTATGTTGTCTTATAACATAGGTTCGGACATGTCGTTCACTAAGAATCCTTAGACAGATTTGCATTCTTCCAACAGCAGTAGTGGTGAGTCCTCATCCATTGAGGATGATATTTTATTTTATTTATTTACAGTAGTTACTTTTATGTTAGTTAGTTGGAGTTAGTTAAAGGCCTGTCCATCAACTCCTCATGTTAGAGGCTTTCAGATGTTCAAACTAGATGTTCAGAAAGTTAGTTTATCTTTCAAATATTATCAGTTTTCTTTTAGACATGTTATTTATATTTTTATAAGTATTCCACTTTTGGATCATATTTCATTATTTTATCTTCCACACATGTTACTTTAGTATTCATTTTATTCAGTGCTCTCAGCAAATGCAAGTACATGGGTTAGCTTGGGGTCACTTGTGGCCTTAAGCACCATATAGCGACCAAGGGGTAGCCTCCGATCATGACAAAGTTTGGTATCGAGATTCAGGTTTTAAAGTGTCCTAAGGAGTCTAAAAGCCTTATTGAGTATAGTCTTATGCATGGGTGTGAAGTGTGCCACACTTATGGGCAAGAGGCTACAAGATATTTTAGGAAAATTTTCTTTCTGTCATTATTTATGTCGGGCGAAAGAGCATGTGCTCTATTGAATTCCTTTTTTTTCTAACTCATCCTTTAATATATTTATAGACAATGCCTACCAAAAGAAATAACGAAAGAAGAAACAGGGATCAGCCTGCACTGCCTATTCAAAAAGATGCCCTGAATGACCATGTTCTCACGCTGAGTTCAGGGCCACTTTCACAACCTTGGCCCTTTTTGTGGCTGCTCAAAACAACTAGCAAGTTGTTTCTCTAGCCAATCTAGTGTTGAATACAGCTGCAGCTTGAATCTGAGATTTCACTCGAATGAATCCCCCTTTGTTTTGTGGATCTAGGTCTGAGGAGGATATGCAGGAGTTTTGGATATTGTACAAAAAGTTATAGATATCATGGGTGTAACTTATAGTGAAAGTGTAGACTTAACTGTATATCAGTTGTAAGGAGTTTCTCACACCTGGTTCAAGCTGTGGAAGGAAGACAAGGGTGTTAATGCAGGGCCTATTAAGTAGGTGGAGTTTTCCACGGCTTTCTTGGACTGGTTCTTCCTACTAGATATGAGGAAAGCGAAGGTTCATGAGTTTATTAACTTGAAGTAGGGTAGCATGAGTGTGAATAAGTACTCGCTCAAGTTCACTCAGGTGGCGAGGTATGCTCCTACTATGGTGGTTGACTCTAGGTCCAGGCTGAGTAAGTTTGTATTTGGTGTATCTAATAAAATGGTCAAAGAGTGTAGGACCATTATGTTGATTAAGAAGATGGACCTTTCTAGGCTTATTTTAATGACCCGAGACTACCCCCTAATTATCACATGGTGCTTGGAACCACAAGTGATCCCAAGCTAACCTATAAACTAGCATATTGTTAAGCAAGTGAAATACAACATAATAAATAGCTATTTTTCTATGTAGAAAAATAATCATACTGAAACTCTGAAATAAATACAATAATCATAAAGCTTTACAAACTGATAAATTTGAATGAAGAAACTGAGATTTACATGACTGACTCTGACTGACACATATGAAGCCTCTACTATACTGACTATAGGTAGTTGGTACATTGCTCCAACTACCACTAATTAATACATATGGAAAATAAATAAACTGTACATGAACTAAAACTGTATGAAAGTCCTAAAGTAGGAGAGCTCATCACCTTCTGGATGGAATCTGCAATTGTCTGATCGTGATGTGTGGGCTACAATTAGTACCTACATTATAAAACAATGTGTCCATACAGACATATATATAGATCAGCACTTGTGGAATGTACTGAGTATGCAGGGGTGAATGCAATAAGTAAAATTGATTTCATACGTAATCGTAAAACATGCATGCTAAGTGTAAGTAGACTCACCAATAAGCTAGAATTAACTGAAAACTAAAATATCTCAAAGTATGAGTGATAAATATTTTCTGATAAGATGGTAAATCTCTAAACTTAGTTTTTGTAAACTTTAATTTAATGATATAAGCATAACTGAAGCTAGGATATGATAAAATATGGATTCTATATGAATACTGGGTCTAAAACTATGAGATGGAGAGTGACATAAATTAAGGATCTGAATATACCATCACACTGAGCACGAATGCATAAACATACTAACTTATTTGATTAACTGAATGACTGATAGTTGAATACTGTGCATGTAAGAATGAACTCTACCTAGTCTGAATAACTGGACTAAAACTGTAAGGTATTATGCATATGAGAAAGGGACTGACTGAGTAGCATGAGATAACTAAGCATGAATTCATGAAAATTGTATTATCTGAGAATGTAAAACCAAGCATATAACATAATTCTGAAATAGTTAGTAATCTAAAGTACTGAAATATTGATAACTGAATAACTAATAACTGTACGCTATAGTCAAGCAACCTTGAAACTAAACTGAGTTACTGATCTAATTACTGGACTGAGACTGTGACAGATGTTGTAACTAAGATGATAACTAAGACTATAAATGGGACTATAAGTGGGACTAAAACTGAGAATGTAATTGAGCTCATACTAGAACTGAATACTGAGTTTTCATAACTGAGTAATTGATAGTTATGACTATTGATAACTGAGTTACTAATAACTGGTGACTATTTCTGACAGTCTTAATTCTGTAGAACATGAACCGAGTTCAATACTGAGACTGAAGCTAAAACTGAAACTGTGGGAGTGTTCATCTAACTGACATGCCCCAATTTAAGCTAGGGGTCTAACCTATAGCCCCAATTAGAAGGGTATCAGTACTGTGCCACGGGTACTAAAACTGGATATGTGGAACCACTATGCTAATGTACTGTGTTGTCCCAAAAGACTAAGGGTGTCAAGCCTAAACTAACGGGTGACCCCTGGGAGGTAGTCAAGCCTGAACTGATGGGTGACTCCTCAAATCCTATGCTGGCTATATAGGTTTGGAGTAGAGTGACTGCTACTAATGACTTTGCCTATGTCATGAGGAAGTCACCATCCCTATACTCATTCGGTGCTAAATACTACTCCCAAATAAATGACACTGAAATACTAATTGGTGCATGCATTGATAACTAATAACTAATAACTGATAAGCTCAGGTCATGGTATTCTAAAAATAACAGTGCATATGGATTATTAGGTAATTATTGATGTATAACTGATGTTGGGACTGAAACTGGACTGTACTAGGCTTAACTGAATTGTTACTGATCGTGTTGACTGATTGAACTTGACTAAGTTCACTAAGTTATATAAATGACTGAGTACTACTGATCGTGATATTACTAAGACTATTCTATAACTATAGTAGCTCTAGGCAAATAGCTAGATTTTTGGGTATCGAATATGCCCAGGACTCAATAGCATGGAAAGTAAAGCATAGCATGATCTTGAAAAGCATAGCCATAGTCAATTGTTTACAATTCATTCACTGAGGCATTATATCAAACACTTGGAGGCTATGTAATTTTACATGAATGAGAACACATAGTAACGTGTCATAATTACCCTATTCAATTCACATGGGCATTCTATCAAGCGCTTGGAGATTAATACTTTAATATGGGGCAATTCGCCAAACACATGGGGATCTTGAACTTGGACATGGGAATGTCTTAAACATGGGAGAATAGCATGATTACATAACTAAAATCATGAATTGGGGAATTCACATATAGTTCCCTTGAAATAGGACATGGGTATTTTATCAAAACATATAAAGTTCATAACTTGAACACGAGAATGTCTTAATCATGAGGGAATAATAAAGTTACATGGCAAAATTCATAACTTGGGGATTAATCTTGAAATTGACTTAACATGATATGGGAATTTCATCAAACATGTGGAAGGTATGAATTTAAAACATGAGAGTATTACTAAACATTATGAATTTAGGATCTACCATGAATTTACTTGAATAAAGCATGGAAAATTCAAATACATAGCATGAGGAATTTAAAATCTTTCATGGAATCATACATAGACTGAATTGAATTAAAAACATCATGAAAACATGAAATTCAATCTTTCTTGAATATGCAAAATACCATAGTAATGGAAAATTCATTCATTAATTAAAATATGTTTTTGGGGCTCCATAGGTGAAAGAGAACCCATGGATGAACTCCCACATACCTTAAAACTTTAATCTTGAAGGAAAAACACAATCTTGAAAGCATTCTTGAATTACTAAACTTGAGTTCTTTCTTTTCTTAAAGAAAGATTTATGAAGTTCTTGGTGTTCTTGAGGAGGCTAGGGTTTTTCTTTGAGAGAATAGATGAATAATTGAGTGTATTTTTCTTTTGGGGGCTGAAATTAAGTGTTATGGCAGATTTGGGTGAGGGAAAGTGACCAAACTTCCCCTAGACCCTTTAAAAGATGAATTAGTATGTGAAACAATTCTATAGCATGCATGCCAAGGCATCGCGTCGATATCGCATTAGCTAACTGCCTCACACGAAAAATGCCATAAATTTTTGGTCGCGTATCGGATTTTGGCAAAATTGGTATCGTTGGAAAGATGATTCAATTATATACAATCTGGTAGGTATTGATCTGCAAAATTCTATATATATAAAAATTTATACATGTTTAAATTAGACCCTTGTAGGATAGAATGCCAAACTTTGGATGAATTAAAGGCTCTAAGCTCAACTTTGTTCTAAGTGATTCTTATTGAAATTTTTCACCTCAAACCAAATCAAACACGACGATAAAGATCATGAAAATTATATTCACATGGTAATTATTTAGATCATAGTTTATATGCATAGGAACAATGATTCAAAAACTGGCCCAAAAATGCAAGGTATTACATTATCTCCCCCTTGGGAATATTCATCCTCGAATGAGACTGGTTAGGCTAAGAGTTATGTACGAAAGTAATTGAGATCATATTTGAACATGTCTAACTTGGAACTTGATTGCACAACTGAATCTGAAACCTAATACATGAACTAAACTAATTTTTTGGATACATGCAATGACATGAGAATTATTATAAGGTTGAGATAGAAATGAAAGATTCAACTGATGAGTAACCATTACTTCAATTTGGTTCCTATTTAATAAAGAAAAATGAAATGTTTAGGGCATGAATACACAGGGTATAACATCTCCCCATTGGGATACTTCGTCCCCTTAATGGTACTAGCATGGCTGAAATACTAAGAAAAAATTAAGATGATGCATGGGAAACTTATGGACTGGATCATGATTGAATACCTAGAATTTGAAATTGATGCATATGCCTAAACTGATCTGAATTTAAAATTTGCATGAACGTGAATTACCTTATGAATAGAAAAGATGGAAAACCATAGAAAGTTGTCTGTCTGACTGCTAGACTGGATTGCTGGCTATATGGACAGAATTATACTAAAAACCTATACTCAACTATACATCCACTTGTACACCACTATTATATTCAATCAACTTGTAGGAAAACCACCACAAAAATATCATTGTCATTTTCTCTAAACCTCTATCCTTAAAACTTTCATGCACTAGCCCAAGAAACACACACACAAAATTTTGAACTAATCATGACATAAGAAGAGGTCACTAATAGTTAGAACATGAGGACCTAAAATGTGAAAGAATAAGTTTGACACTCAACTGAGTCCTGAGGAATAACGTATCAATGACATAAATTCGCCGGAGAGGTCTGAACAGAGGACATACATGGAATAAACTGAATTTCACTGATCATTATAAGTGTAGCATGAGTACCTGGAGTTCATGATTTCATGGAACATGATTTATACTACTGAGTGAACTGGAACTTCTCATACTAGAAATTGATAGCGTTCATGGCTTTTCTATAAAGTGCATGACTATGAGTTGTGATGATGGAGCTGATATGTAAGACATTAGTAGATGTTGTGATGGCTGAAAAAATTTGTACTAAGATAAGAATAGATTGGGAATCATCTTCCCTTACTTTTTTTATACACACACTGCCACTACTACTAGAATTTGAGAGCCTGACTGGGTCACTTGTTCTATCATCTCCCCATTAGGTTAAATCTATCATCATAAGTCTGTGACCACATTACTAAACTCTAAACTAAACTACAGTCACTTTACTCTAGAGTTTGGGTATAATAATACACATGAATGATAAACTCATCCATACCATCATACTCAAATCTCAAATCAACAAACTTAAATTCTTGCATACATTGTTCAAGCCTACTGATTCACCTTTTGTACAACTAGCCCTATGAATATATAATCTGCTCAATTTAGATAATGCTATCCCAATGCTACTACTGCTAAACTTCTGGGTTCATGATTTTAACTCTAAATTACATTCTATCATAGGATTCTTAGAAGGAATCTGAAAGCACATCTGACTTTAGCTTAATGTACGATTTTCATGAACATGAATGAAATATTTCAAACCTTATTACATAAGGGCATTGATGTGATATTTTCAAAGACAAGATAAAATCTCATAATTGTCTGTGGGGATTGGCTGAGGACGCACTGTCTGTAGGGATTTAAGCATCACTATTTCTATCGCCTCAAAACTAAGGTGGAGTTAGCATAACATGAATAGTGAAAGATAAGGATCTACATAAATTTCTTACATAATACTTCTACTGCACGATCTAAGACTTGAAAGAAGAGAATATTTCCTAAATGCCTTATATCCTCTCAAAGAAAAGTATAAACGTCTTCGTAATATTTTGCAAGACTCTTCTAGACATGGCTTCATCGACACCTTAGGACACTTGAACTTTGTGCTCTGATACCAAGTTTGTAATGACCCGAGACTACCCCCTAGTCATCACACGGTGCTTGGAACCACTAGTGATCCCAAGCTAGCTTATGAACTAGCATACTATTAAGCAACTAAATTATAAAATAATAAATAGCTATTTTTTTGTACAGAAGTATAATCATACTAAAAATCTAAAATAAATACAATACTGATAAAGCTTTACCAACTTATAAATCTAAAGGAAGAAACTGAGATTTACATGACTGACTCTGACTAACATCTATGAAGCCTCTACTATACAGACTAAAGATAGCTGGGATATACTTCCAACTACCACTAATTAATACACATAGAAAATAAATAAACTATACATGAACTAAAACTGCCTAGAATTCTCAAAATAGGAGAGCTCATCACCTTCTGGATGGAATCTGTAATTGTCTGATCGTGATGTGTGGGCTACAATTAGTACCTACATTATAAAACAATGTGTCCATACAGACGTATATATAGATCAGCACTTCTAGAATGTACTAAGTATGCAGGGGTGAACGCAATAAGTAAAATAGATTTCTTACGTAATCATAAAACATGCATGCTAAGTATAAGTAAACTCAGCAATAGGCTGGAATAAACTAAAAACTGAAATATCTCAAAGCATGAGAGACAAATATCTTCTGATAAGATGGTGAATCTTTACACTTAGTTTCTATAAACTTTACTTTAATGATATAAGCATAACTGAACCTGGGATATGATAAAACATGGATTCTGTATAAATACTGGGTCTGAAACTATGTGATAGAGACTGACACAAATCGAGGATCTAAATATACAATCATACAGAGCACAAAGGAAAAAACATACTAATTTATTTGATTAACTGAATAACTGATAGTTGAATACTGGGCGTGTAAGACTAAACTATACTTAGTCTGAATAACTGGACTGAAATTATAGAGTATTATGCATATGAGAAAGGGAATGATTGAGTAGCATGAGATAACTGAGCATGAATTCATGAAAACTATATTATCTGAGAATGCAAGACCAAGCGTATAACATGATTCTAAAATAGTTAGTAATCTAAAGTACTGAAATACTGATAATTGAATAACTGATAATTGTATGCTATGGTCAAGCAACCCTAAAATTAAACTGAGTTACTGATCTAATTATGATTCTGAGACTATGACAGAGACTATAACTAAGATGATAACTAAGACTGTACTTGACACTATAAGCGAGACTATAACTGGGACTATAACTGAGACTATAACTAAGACTATAACTGAGACTGTAATTGAGCTCATACTAGAACTAAATACTAAGTTCTAATAACTGAGTAAATGATAGTTATAATTACTGATAATTAGTTACTTATAACTGGGTGAATCTTTTTGACAGTCCTAATTCTATAGAACTGAACTGAGTTCAATTCTAAGACTGAATCTGAAACTAAAACTGTGGGAGTGTTCATCTAACCGACATGGCTAAATCTAAGCTAATCGGGTTCCAACCTTTAACCCCAGTTGGAAGAGTGTCAGTATCATGCCACAGGTACTAGCACAGGCTGTGTGGATCCACTATACTAATATAGTATGTTGTCCCGAAGGACTAAGGGTGTCAAGCCTAAACTAACGGATGACCCCTGGGAGGTAGTCAAGCCTGAACTGATGGGTGACTCCTCAAATCCTATACTGGCTACATAGTTCTAGAGTACAGGGACTGTTACTAATGACTCTACCTATCTGGCAGGGAAGCCGCTAGCCCTATGCTCGCTCGGTGCTAAACCCTACTCCCAATTGAATGACACTAGAATACTAGCTGGTGCATCAACTGATAACTAATAACTGATAAGCTCCGGTTATGATATTCAGAAAAATAATAGTGCATATAAATTCTGAGGTAATTATTAATATATAACTAATGATGACAATTAAAATGGATTGTCCTAGGCTTGACTAAATTGTTAGTGATCGTGTTGACTAATTGAACTTGACTAAGTTTACTGAGTTTTGTAATTGACTGAGTACTACTGATCATGACATTACTAAGACTATTCTGTAACTATTGTAGCTCTAGGCAAACAACTAGATTTTTGGGTATTGAATACCCCAGGATCAATAGCATGGAAAGTAAAGCATGGCATGATCTTGAAAAGCACAGCCATAGTCAATTGTTCACAATTCATTCACTGAGGTATTTTATCAAACACTTGGAGGTTATGGACTTGTACATGAATGAGAACACATGGTAACGTGTCATGATTACCCTAATCAATTCACATGAACATTCTATCAAGCGTGTGGAGATTGATACTTTAATATGGGGCAATTCGCTTAACATATGGGGATCATGAACTTGGACATGGGAATATCTTAAACATGGGAGAATAGCATGATTACATAACTAAAATCATAAATTGGGAAATTCATATATAATTCGCTTAAAATAGGACATGGGTATTTCATCAAAACATGCAAAGTTTATAACTTGAACACGAGAATGTCTTAATCATGGGGGAATAATAAAGTTACATGGTAAAATTCATAACTTGGGGATTCATCTTGAAATTGACTTAACATGATGTGGGAATTTCATCAAACATGTGGAAGGCATGAATTTAAAACATGGGAGTATTACTAGACATCATGAATTTAGGATCTACCATGGAATTTACTTGAATAAAGCATGGGATATTCAAATTCATAGCATGAGGAATTTAAAATCTTTTATGGAATCATACATGGGCTGAATTGAATTTAAAATATCATGAAAACATGAAATTCAATCTTTCTTGAATATACAAAATACCATAGTAATGAAAAATTTATTCTTTAATTAAAAGAAAAGAGTTTTTGGGGCTCCATGGGTGAAAGAGGACCCATGGTTCAACTCCCACATACATTAAAGTTTTAATCTTGAAGGAGAAACGCAATCTTGAAAGCATTATTGAATTACTAAAATTTAGTTCTTGCTTTTCTTGAAGAAAAATTGATGAAGTTCTTGGTGTTCTTGAGGAGGCTAGGGTTTTTCTTTGAGAGAATAGATGAATAACTGAGTGTATTTTGCTTTCGGGGCTGAAATTAAGTGCTATGGGCAGATTTGGGTGAGGGAAGTGACCAAAGTGCCCCTAGACACTTTAAAAACTGAATTATCATATGAACAGTTCCGTAATGTGCATGCCGACGTGTTGTGTTGATATCGCATCGGCTTACAGCCACACTCGAAAAATGTCATAACTTTTTGCTCGGGTATCGGATTTTTGCAAAATTAGTATTGTTGGAAAGCTAATTCAATTATGTACAATTTGGTGGGTCTTGATATGAAAAATTCTATTTATATAAAAAGTTATACACATTTAAAGTAGACCCTTGTAGGATCTAATGCCAAACTTCGGATGAATTAAAGGCTCCAAGCTCAACTTTGTTCTAAGTGATTATTATGGATATTTTTCATCTCAAATCAAATCAAATATGAGTATAAAGATCATAAAACTTATGTTCACATGGGAATAATTTAGATCATAGCTTATATGCATAGGAACGGCGTTTCAAAAACTAGTCCAAAAATATGGGTATTACACTGATGGTTCATGGTCAGTAGATTGAGGAGGGAAAGCTTAAGAAAAAAGAAAGAGAGAATAACAAGTCAAGAATAGGTAACTTTGACTTCTCTTAGCTGAAGTTAGAAGGTGGTAACCATTCTCAACTCTGCCAAAAATTTTCTGCTCTAGCCCTTTCTTTATCTAATATGCTAGTACCTAAGTTCAAGTAGGAAAATAGGGATAGAATGCCAGGCTCTAAGTCCAACGGCAGTGTAAACAGTGGTCGTACCAATCCGCTCTATCAAAAGAGTGGTAGGAATCATCAGGGTAAATATATAGTAGGCAGTGATGTGTACTTTGGGTGTGGCAAGTTGGACCACAAAATCAAAGAGTGTCCAATGAGTTCTCAAAAAGGAAAGGATTTGCGCCAATAGGGCCAGTCAAATTTTAAATCAGCTTAAGGAGATCACCTTACACGGTAGGGTGCCACCATTGGGTAGCACCAGAATAGACTGTATACTCTCCAAACTCAACATGATCAAGAAAGTTCTTCCTATGTGGTTATGGGTACGTTGCAAGTTTTTTATCTTCACCTATATGCATTATTAGACCCTCAAGCTTCACTTTCTTTTTTGACTTATTATATAGCCATAGACTTAGGTGTTAGTCCCAAAATGTTAGTAGAGCCTTTATTAGTATCTATCCCAGTGGGTAAGTCTATTGTAGTAAGATGGATATATAAAAATTACCCATTCGCAATGTCTTAGTAAGTTACTTCAGTTGATCTTATGGAGTTAGAGTTGACTGATTTTGATATCATTCTAAGCATGGATTGGCTCTACTCATGTTATGCCTTAGTTTCTTATAGAAATAGAATTGTCCAGTTTCAGTTTCCCAATAAACCAATTATCGAATTGAGGGGTACTACTTTAGTGCATAAGGGTTATTTTGCTTCTGATCTCAAGGCAAGAAAAGTGATATCAAACGGGTGTATTTACCAACTTGTCTAAGTCAAGGACTTAAATTCTAAAACTCTGAGTCTTGAGTCAGTTCCTGTATTAAAATAATTTCAAGATATATTCCCAAAATATATTCTTAGATTTCCTCCCTAAAGGGAAATAGCCTTTGGAACATATATCCTTTCAAATACCCAGCGTATCTCTATTCCACCTTACAAAATGGCTCCAAATAAGCTAATAGAATTAAAAGAGTTGCTAAAATACCTCTTGGATAAAGGTTTCATTAGGCCTAGTATTTCCCCTTGGGGTTCTTTAGTTTTATTCGTATGCAAGAAATACAACTTACTTCGAATGTACATATACTGTCATTAATTGAACAAAGTGATAATCAAGAATAAGTATCCTCTCTACAGTATTGATGACTGGTTTGACCAACTTCATAGTGTAAGTTTTTTCTCTAAGATAGACCTCAGATCCGACTATCATTATCTTAGAGTCAAAAAATGTGACATTTCAAAGACAACTTTCAGAACTCGGTATGGTCACCTTTAATTCCTAGTCATGTATTTTGGACTAATGAATGCCCTTCCAACTTTCATGGACTTAATGAATAGGGTGTTAAATTAGTAATTGGACATGTTTGTCATGGTCTTCATTGATGACATCCTTGTCTATTTTTGAAGTGAGAATGATCATGCAGGCCATCTGAGGATTGTGTTGTAGACCCTTAGAGATCATCGATTATTTTCTAAGTTCAATAAGTGCTAATTTTTTTGAGGTTGGTATATTTCATTTGTCATATCATTTTTGATAATGGTATTCGAGTTAATACTTAAAACACCAAAGAAAAACGAAACTAGCCTAGACTCATCTCTCAGATATTAGGAGTTTCTTAGTTTTAGCTGGCTATTACGGACGATTTATTGAAGGGTTTTCTTTTATTACTTCTTAAATGTCCCGACTAACCCAAAATAAAGTCAAATTTCTTGGTTAGATTACTGTGAGAAGAGTTTTCAAGAGTTGAAGAATTGACACATTTCTGCTCAAGTTTTGACTTTGTCAGATGGCATAGATGGGTTTATAGTGTATTGTAATGCTTCTAGAGTTGGTATTGTTTATGTGTTAATACAAAAGTGTAAGGTCATATCCTATGCCTCTAGATAGCTTAAACCCCATGAAAAGAATTATCTAACCCATGATCTTGAGTTGGCAGTTGTGGTCTTTACTTTAAAGATTCGTAAGCATCACCTTTATAGAGTTTATGTTTATGTATTCGTTAATCACAAAATTCTATAGTATGTAGTCACGCATAAATACCTAAATCTTTGTCAGAGAAGAGGGCTTGATTTATTGAAAGATTATGAGATAAATGTGTTACATTATCTAGGCAAGGCCAATGTAGTGGCAGATATCCATAGTAGATTTTCTATGGGTTGTGTTGCTCATTTTGAGGATGATAAGAAGGAGTTAGTCTATAGGCTCATCCGCTTTCTAGATTAGGAGTTTGGTTGGTTGATTCGGTTGAATTTGGTTGGTTGATTTGGTTGAATGTACTAAATGGGTTCAGAATGGTTTGGAATCTCCGTTGATTGCCAAAGAAAAATAAAAGTAGAACATGGATACTAGTTTAGTCAAGTTGAAGAAGGCAGTCAAGGATTATAAGGTAGAGGTTTTTGCCCAAGGAGGAGATGGTATGCTTCGTTAGTAGGGTAGATTGTGGTTTTCATATATTGAATGTTTAATGAAGCATATATTAGCTGAGATACATGGTACGCAATACTCTATCCACCCAGGAGCCACAAAGATGTACTGAGATTTGCGGGAGATCTATTTGTGAAATGGTGTGAAGAAATATATTATAGAGTTTGTGGCTAAGTATTCAAATTGTCAGCAGGTTAAGATTGAGCACCAAAGGCCTAGTGGTACACTTCAGGAGTTTAGCATCCCTACTTAGAAGTGGGAGGTGGTGAGCATAGATTTTTATGATAAGATTGCCTCGTACGTGTTGCCAACATGACTTAATATAGGTCATTATAGATAGAATAACCAAGTCAGCTTATTTCTTGCTAGTTCATACTTCATATTCAGTTGGGGATTATGCTAGAATCTATCTCAGGGAGTTAGCAAAGTTGTATCGGGTTTCATTATCTATTATTTAAGAAGGGCCTCGGTACCTAAGCTCATCTCAGTACAACTTTTCATCCTCAAAAAGATGGCCAGGCAGAGAGGACAGTTAAGACCTTGAAGGATATATTGAGGGCTTGTGTTATTGACTTCAAAGGAAGATGGGATGACCACTTACCTTTGATTGAGTTTGACTACAACAACATTTATTATTCAACCATTCATATGACTCTATTTAAAGCTCTCTATGGGAGGAGATGTAGATCTCCTGCTGGTTGGTTTAAGGTAGGAGAGGCTATAGTAATGGGACCAAGTTCAGTGTTTGAGTTGATAGAGAAAGTTTAACTGATTCGTGAAAGGCTGAAGACATCCTAAAGTCATCAAAAATCGTATGTTGATATGAGAATAAGAGACCTTAAGTTTGAGGTTGGTGATATAGTTTATTTAAAAATTTTGCCAATGAAAGGGGTAAAGAGATATGGAAAAAGGGAAAGCTCAGTCAACGTTATGTTGGCCCATATAGAATTTTGAGTCTTTTTTGCAAGGTAACTTATGAGCTAGAGTTTCCTGTAGATGTAGCATCAGTGCATCCGGTGTTTCATGTCTCCTTTCTAAAGAAATGCATTGTTGATTCAGCTTCTGTGATTCCTATGAAAAGTATGGATGGGAAAGATAGTCGCTCATATGAAGAAGTTATAGTTGAGATCCTTGACTGTCAAGTTCTTAGGTTGAGGAATAAAGAGGTTCCTCTAGTGAAAGTTCTTTTGGAAAATCAATCCATTAAGAGAGCTACTCGGGAAGCAAAAACAGATATTTAAGCCAAGTATCCTCGTTTTTTCTCTACGAAATCAGATCTATCTTGAGGTAATGGTTTCTTATAAGTTTACTCTCTCTCATCTTCTATCTTAGATTTATAACCATCTTCATGTCATTGCATGTAATCATGAATTTAGTTCTGTCCATATATCATGTCTCTGACTCAATTTTTTTAATTATGTTTCAGTTCATAAGTATTTAGTATACAACCTCAGTTTACTTAGAATTCTCAGCCTAACTAGTTCCACTTGAGGATGAATGATACCATGGTGGAGATACTATAATAACCCAAGTTTTTGTGTTCTAACCCTCCCAAGATAGAGCCCATGAGGTTAGATTTCCAATGCATCAAGCCTCGTCTCAGTCCGAGGCCATGGCAAGAATTAGTAAAAATTCTTATTTGAGAGCCTAGAAAGACTGCCATGGTTACAACATAGGGTAATGAATTATTACAAATTATGATAATTCATTACGAGTTAATTCATAACTACTCCAGTAAATCCCTTCGCCTTGAGCCCGGTGACAATGATACCTCAATATGACTCATAATGAATGCCTATGAGTCATATTGAAGGACTCGTAGTCACACCAATGTGTGTGTCCAAGAACCATATCCAATGGTTACGTGTCCAGCATATGACTTGCAACTAGACCTTACGAGTCTTTTCATGCACCCGTAACCTAACTAGTGTGTGACCCAAGGCCTCGGCTTCTAACTATGACTCTATCCTACAACTCATAATCAGTCATAACGAGTAGTTAGGTGGGAAGTCATAGTCAAACAATAATGTACCCAGAATCCCAAGCTACGACTCAGACCATGAGTTGCAACTAGTCGTTACGAGTCACAAGCTGAGTCATAATGAGTGGGGTATGTTTTCTTCCATGTTTTTCAAAGGGCCTTTATGTCTTTACCCACTCCCCTAAAATCCAAAGCCATGTCATTTTGGCTTTACAAGGTATTGTATAAGACACCCCAAAAGCCCCAAATCATGACATAATCCTCAGTTTCACCAAAGAGTGTCAAGAAGGATGGTTTTCTCATCTTTCTCAAGAAATTAGGGTTTCTCAAGAACAAGATCGATTTCAAGGATTTTCCCAAAGCTTCTACGTCAGGTATTTGGGGTATTCATCAATGGGTTTCTTTCACCCATTGATCCTAAAAACCTTCTTTT
This sequence comes from Capsicum annuum, assembly GCF_002878395.1. Taxonomy (NCBI): domain Eukaryota; kingdom Viridiplantae; phylum Streptophyta; class Magnoliopsida; order Solanales; family Solanaceae; genus Capsicum; species Capsicum annuum. The sequence continues at coordinate 77,138,856 of NC_061121.1, forward strand.
TGGTTTAAGTATAAATTTACTCTAGTTATGACCAAGTTCAGTGTAAATAATGAAATTCATCTATGTTTCCTCATTAGTTTTACATTCAAGCCATGTTAATAGTTTTACTTCAAGAGAATTATGCTCTTACATACTTGAAGTTCCAAAACCCCATGTCATGTTCAGTCAATACTATGTTAAATTATCAAATTATGCTTTAAATTGTATAAACATGATATTTTCCCAAGGTTAACTCATTCCCATGTTTACATCTATGAAATTTATTAGACTATTGAAATTTCTCATGTTTGGGCCTTTGAATTATGACTTTATTTCAGTGTTGGTGGGTTATAAACACCCAATACCTATATGTTTACTTACATTTTAGAATTTTCAAGTAATGAGTCAGTTAACTCATGATTTTATTATTATATCCAGTATTATTTCATGTCAAATTATCAGTTTTACATATTCTTGATTTCTTCAGATTAAGCATGCACTGTTAGTTTTAAAATACCTAATGTAAAAAAATCAATTATCTGTGTATGCGTCAGTTGGTATCTTAGTATTTTTAATTGGGAGTAGGATTTAGCACTGAGAGGGAAGTGTGGGTTCAGCACATCCTCCTTCCCAGAAGCTATGTGCCATTGTAGGATTAGGGGCCTCACCAGAGAGAGTTTTCTTTGGCCCAAAATTAGCTCAGTTTAGTGATCACTCCAGTTCAGATTCTACTTTGATGGCAAGGATAGAACAACCCTTCTCAACGTAGGTCAGACGTTGGACTCTATGATAGCTAACATGGTTTATGTCAGTTCCATGATAGCTACCACAGTTTCAGTCAGTTTTGAATTTATCTCAATTTAGGTTTACTTGACCAAGTAGAAAAATTCAGTATTTATTTAGTCAGTTTTATAGATTATTTCAGCAATTCTAATAATAGTTACTCAATTATTCAGATTATGTCAGTATATACTATACTTGGTCTTGCATTCTCAGTTTCCCTTGTTTATGCATCCATGTTCAGATTTCACATGTGTAAGTAGTCCTTGCCTCACGTACTAGTACATTCAAAGTACTAATCATATACTTTTCTCTACTCTATGTTGTCTTATAACATAGGTTCGGATGCGTCGTTCACTAAGCATCCTTAGACAAATTATCATTCTCCCAGTAGCAGCAGTGGTGAGTCCTCATCTATTGAGGATAATATTTTTTTGCAATTATTTATAGTAGTTAATTTTATGTCAGTCAATCGGAGTTAATTGGGGACTTGTCCCATCAACTCCTAATGTTAAAGGCTTACAAATGTTCAGACAGTCAGTTTATCTTTCAGATGTTATCAATTGTCTTTCAAATATGTTATTTTTATTTCGATCTGTATTCTATTTTGGATAATATTTCATTAGTTTATCTTTCGCAAATACTATTTTAGTATCTATTTTATTTAGTGCTCTCAAAAGGTACCAGTACATGGGTTAGCTTGAGGTCACTTGTAGCCTTAAGCACCATGTAGAGACCAGGGGGTAGCCTTTGGTCGTGATAAAATCTCAAAGTAGCATGGTTTAAAGCTAAAAACTATAATTGCATATATTTATATAGATTTATGATACATATGCCATGTTTTATAATGTTGCATTCTATTAGGGGGTGAGCTAGTGATCTAGGCCTCCTTAGAAAAACTTTGAGATTAAAATAAAGTAGTAGATGTGATTTTAATGGTTGTTGAGTTGGGGTAGTTTTCTAATGTCCTAAGTTCATAATTTGTACTGTGAAAGAGGGATAGAGCTTTGTTCTTCCTGATTTGATGCTTAAGAGTGGTGGAAGTGATGGGAATTCCACTACAATGGTGGAAATTCCACTGTAGCAAGATCATTGTAGCGGCGAGAGCTCCGCCGAAGTAAGAAAAGGGAATTTTATCATGGGTCATTGTAGCAAGCGTCAATTCGTAACAAAGGCTGTTGCAATGAGAACATAACGAGATATGTTCAAAGGTTTGAGAATATAAATTATATATACACTATTCTAATTGTTGAGTGGCTCGAGTCTTCTGTGAGTGTACAGCAGAGCAATCATGACATTGAGCAGATACTACGCCGATATGATACATAGACTATAGGTTGTCCCCTATAAGTCCTGACTAGTTAGGTAGAAATAAGGCCCTTTCACATGTGTGTACAAATTTATATTTCTTATGAGTTCTAAATTGATACAGAGTGAGGTTGGGGAAATATAAAAGTAATATATTTGTGAAATCTGTGTGGATAAGATCCATAGTTGTGAGGTGACTGGTTATACTTGCAGGGTTGGAATGACTTGATATGCCTTTTGTGATGAGTTATATGTCTTTTATTGTTGGCATTGATATGTTTGTTGATAACTATACATACTTTGTGCGACTTGATTGATCGATGCAATTATTAATTATTTGTTGATGTACCTATCCACTTGTTTACTTGATTTATGAGATATACCTGCAACTATTTTAAGTCAGCGTATGATGCCTGGTAGTAGATAGTGTTTGTACTAATATTACTCCTGTACTCTTTTTATTTAGTGCAGATTATATTTCAGATACTTCAACGTAACCTAATATCTATTTATTCTTTTTAATCAATTCGAGGGTCAGTTACTCAAATTTAGTCTACCATAGAATGTTATAGTTGTAGTTGTCTTTATTTCAGACAATGTTTTATTTGTTAGTAATTTGGATTATTCTTGGAACTTGTTTTATTAGCGTCCTATGCATGATGGATTTCAGATTTTAGGGTTGTAATATTTAGGCTTTTTAATATTATCTTTTAATTTGAAAATACTATTAATTTGAGTAAGATTTTATTAATTAAATTAGTTAAGGCTTGGGTTAGAGGGTTCTCCCACGGTAGGGTTGGTGTGGGTGCCACTCACGATCATTTGGATCGTGAAAAGTATAGGGTACTGACAATTATATTGGTTCCTTTGATACTATTATGGATGTTTCAAATACAAGTACAGGAGCCTTATGGGTTCAAATACAGATATAAAAGCCTTGTGTAATCAAATATAGATACAAGATTCTTATGGACTCAGATACAGATACAAGAGCCTTGCATGCTTATATACAGTATAGGGGCCTTGGGTGCTTAGATACAGTCACAAAAAGCCTTTGGGATAAGTAGTTATACAACTTATAGGATAGCAAAATACAAAACCTAGGGGCTAAGAAGTTATATAAAGCCTAGGCTAGGAAGATACAGAGCCTTCGGGTTGAGCAATTATATATAGCCTATATGCTAGGCAAATACAAAGCATTTGGGCTAAGTAGTTATACAAAGACAATAGTCCAGAAAGATATAGAGCCTACAGGATAGAAACATACAAAACCTCTATTCTAGATAAATAGAGAGCCTACAGGCTAAACAGATCCATAGAGCTTACGGCTTGTTAGATAGGTGATCCACAGGGTCCAGTTGGATGCAATAAGGATGGTTAGATTGCAGTGTAATTTGTAGGGCTTATGAGGGACTTAATTAGGTTTCTTAATTATTGTATGTATCTTCCAGTCTTATGAGAGGCATGTTAGGTTATTGTTTGCTTAGCTGATTTACACTTGTTATATTTATGTTCTTATTGTATTATCATGAGAGATAATTGATTATGAGAACATAATGAGATATGTTCAAAGGTTTGAGAATATAAATTATATATACATAATTCTAATTGGTGAGTGGATCGAGTCTTCTGTGAGCGTATAGCAGAGCAATCATAACATTGAGCAGATACTACGCCGATACGATACATAAACCATAGGTTGTCCCCTATAAGTCATGACTAGTTGGGTAGAAATAAGGCCCTTTCACATGTGTGTACAAATTTATATTTCTAATGAGTTCTGAATTGATACAGAGTGAGGTTGGGGAAATATAAAAGTAATATATTTGTGAAATCTGTGTGGATAAGATCCATAGTTGTGAGGTGACTGGTTATACTTGCAGGGTTGGAATGACTTGATATGCCTTTTGTGATGAGTTATATGTCTTTTATCGTTGGCATTGATATGTTTGTTGATAACTATACATACTTTGTGTGACTTGATTGATCGATGCAATTATTAATTATTTGTTGATGTACCTATCCACTTGTTTACTTGATTTATGAGATATACCTGCAACTATTTTAAGTCAGCGTATGATGCCTGCTAATAGATAGTGTTTGTACTAATATTACTCCTGTACTCTTTTTATTTAGTGCAGATTATATTTCAGATTCTTCAACGTAACCTAATATCTATTGATTCTTTTTAATCAATTCGACGGTCAGCTACTCAAATTTAGTCTATCATAGAATGTTATAGTTGTAGTTGTCTTCATTTCAAACAATGTTTTATTTGTTAGTAATTTGGATTATTCTTGGAACTTGTTTTATTAGCGTCCTATGCATGATGGATTTCAGATTTTAGGGTTGTAATATTTAGGCTTTTTAATATTATCTTTTAATTTGAAAATGCTATTAATTTGATTACCATTTTATTAATTAAATTAGTTAAGGCTTGGGTTAGAGGGTTCTCCCACGGTAGGGTTGGTGTGGGTGCCACTCACGATCATTTGGATCGTGAAAAGTATAGGGTACTGACAATTATATTGGTTCCTTTGATACTATTATGGATGTTTCAAATACAAGTACAGGAGCCTTATGGGTTCAAATACAGATATAAAAGCCTTGTGTAATCAAATATAGATACAAGATTCTTATGGACTCAGATACAGATACAAGAGCCTTGCATGCTTATATACAGTATAGGGGCCTTGGGTGCTTAGATACAGTCACAAAAAGCCTTTGGGATAAGTAGTTATACAACTTATAGGATAGCAAAATACAAAACCTAGGGGCTAAGAAGTTATATAAAGCCTAGGCTAGGAAGATACAGAGCCTTCGGGTTGAGCAATTATATATAGCCTATATGCTAGGCAAATACAAAGCATTTGGGCTAAGTAGTTATACAAAGACAATAGTCCAGAAAGATATAGAGCCTACAGGATAGAAACATACAAAACCTCTATTCTAGATAAATAGAGAGCCTACAGGCTAAAAAGATCCATAGAGCTTACGGCTTGTTAGATAGGTGATCCACATGGTCCAGTTGGGTGCAATAAGGGTGGTTAGATTGCAGTGTAATTTGTAGGGCTTATGAGGGACTCAATTAGGTTTCTTAATTATTGTTTGTATCTTTCAGTCTTATGAGAGGCATGTTAGGTTATTGTTTGCTTAGCTGATTACATATCTTATTAAAGGAAAGGTAAGCATGTTAGAGTTTTATTCATACTCATACCTTATTAACTGCAGCATTTATATTTCAAATTCAATTAAAAATTTCTGTTTGATTTACATACTTGATAATTTCTTCCTATTGTCTAGTGGTGTTGTATTAATGCCTACACATACTGACAGACGACCAAAGAGGCCTTCCTAGTAGCACATTCAAGCTCCAGTAGGTTGTCTATCTCCTTTCTTTCAAAGTTCCCAGATTTTCTGAGGTTTGCTAGTTCTTGCTGTAAATAGTTTTCAAGTAACTCAGGGCTTTATCCTGGAAAAGCTTATTAATCTTAAAGGCTTCCCGACTTTGAGTTGTATAGATGTGAAATATTGACCATATTGGCCTTGTTGTTCATTCTTTTAGCATAACTACCTATTGGCCTTTACCATATATATGTGTGTGTGTGTGTGTGTGTTTACTTTATAAGTTTCCAGATATCATGGTGGACTCGATGGCCTGTATAGACGTTACTTGACTATGGACAGCATGGTGGCCTCAATGCATTGCATAAGATTTAGTTTCTATTTTATATAAATTATTGGGATTAACTAAGGTTATTGCAAGTTGTATTGACACGGTCGTTACTACTCAAGGGATTATTTTTAAGATGAGATGTACTTGTTTGTTTTCTTGAATTTATGGCTGGTATTACGTTTATAGTGTAGTTGGCCAACAAGGATCGAGTCAGATTTAAGATGACATTTGATGATAGTTGCATCGCTAAGTTGGGGCATGATAATTGTGAACAACTACACCACCATCTTTAAAGTCTAAAAGATGAAATCATAAGCTTGCAAGTCGATAGACCTTCTTCATATGTTCTTTCTTTCCTTCCTTAACATAAGTTAGACTCTTCGAGGATAGTTTGATAAGGGAATTAGTGACCCATTTACCTTTTTGAGTTGATAAAATATGCTCATATAATAACCCTTCAGTAACTCAGGTGACCTTCTAAGTCTAAGGTTCAACTATTTTTGATTGAAGAAATTCTATTACCCTTGTGATCAATGAAGACATCAACATGAACACCATAAAAGTAGTGACACGTGATCTTCAAAGCGAACATTACTACAACTAACTCAAGGTCTTGATTCAATTAGTTTTTCTTGTGGATCTTAAGTTTCTTGGAGGCATAAGCTACAACCTAACCATGCTACATTAAAACACAACCAACACCAACTTAGGAGGTATCACAAACACAACAAGCTTATCAATTCCCTCAAGTAGGGTAAGCACAATAGTAGAAGTTAGACGAATTTTCAAATTTTGAAAACTTTTCTACTCGCTTTAGACAATTGAAGTTTAGCATTCTTCTTAGCTAAATTTGTCAATGGAAGAGAAACCTTTCACAAACCTTTTGTTGTGCCAAGCCAAACCCAATAAACTTTTAATGTTAGTTAAAGTTGTTGGTCTAGGCTATTTCTTAGCTACATCAATTTTTTGAGAATCAACCATGATACCCTTAATAGAAATAATTTAACCTAAAATTACCATATATTTCAACCAAACTCACAAATAAGAAACTCCATATATAATTAATAATTCTTTAGGGTTTGCAACTGTCACAACCCAAAAACTAAGGTCGTGATGGCACTTGTGGCAAAGCCTTGACAAGTAAGCCAATCACTCAAACTGATATGAAATAAGAAAACAACATAAAATCCTAAGTCTCTCTTCTAGGGTGAAGTCGAACCAAACATGCATAATCATAGCGGAAGTGTAAATAATAATAATTCCATAAACCATCCCATAACCTAGTGTCATGGTGTAAGAAAAATCTAAATACAATCCAAAGTTTGAAAATACAACCAAAATCTAAAAGAAAACCACAAGTCTATCTCAAAATACAAAGTAAGACATAAACTAGAAAGGATGAGGTCATAGGCTGACTCTAAAAAGATAGATCAACCACTACCTCGAATGTATCAAATCACCATCAAAACCTAAAGCTCAAAACATCAAAATATGAGAAAAATGAGAAAAGGAGTCTTTATACTATACTAGGGATGATTTCTTAAGCGGTTACTTGATTGGTTAAGAGATCACCACTAAAGAAGCCAAGTGTCATTTAAGTGGTGGCCACATGGTATGTACCCTCTACTTAAGCAGACAAGGGGTCGCTTAAGCAGCTTCTGCTAAAGCATATTGTTCTTCTCTTTAATGGCCCCTAAGGGTGAGCCTGATCGCTTAATAGATCAGCTAGCATGTCCACTCAAGCAACCCAAGTTTTTCTTTAGCGATTGCACCGACTAGGACTTAAAAAATTTCAAAGTCCTCACCGACCCCTCAAGATTCATCCAGAATCTCATGAACTCAAACAAAATATGTTCTCCAATCAAATTTGATATTCCGGATGCAATAGCGACATTAGATTTTTCAAAAAAGGTTGTTTTCACAAAATTAACACTCGAGACCCAATCTTACAACTTTTTGAACTAAGGATCAAAATGAGATTCAAAAGTCATAAAATGATACCAACCATTCTACCAACCCAAAATTAATGTTCCAGATCTAGCGGTGTATTATGTTTTCTATCTGATGCACAGAAAAATAAACACTAATCGAAGTCAACTATTGTAGCACCCTGGTTTTTAGACCTTAGAAATTTCTTAGAATTCTAATCTCTAGACCTAATACGATTCATGATTACGAACCATATGCTGGGGTACAGATGGTATGGTCCAGTCGTATACTGACCATGTTGGTTGGTGAGGTGCATTTTGGTTTGTTAAATGAATACTACTTAGGGGTACGATTTGTATTGGTGGTTACAAATCTTTTGGTTTCTTAACTTAATCTTGGACTTGGATACTTAGGTTGGATCTGAGTATGAGTGGACCATTGTGAGTGGTAAAATAAGGTACAAGTCATACCATAGACTCGAATGGTTCACAGTGTCTAAATCTTCCTTGGGTCTAAATCTGCCAAGGATATGAATAAAGGGTACAAATTATATGCATCAGATACGACTTGGTTTGATGAGTCATATGCTGGACAGTATTGGATCCAAAGATTGATTCTAGGATATAAGTGGAGGGTACCACTCATATTGGAGAATATGACTCGTGAGGATCAGTCGTACCCCTAGGATGGGATTTCGTATGACTTAAGTGGGGGGTATTCTAGATATTTTTCCACTTATCCTAATAAGTTCCCATGCCTTCTAACCTACTTGGAAGGTTATATAACCTATTATTCTATTCATTAACACTTAGAAACTCTTTTAAACACTCTATAATTCTCTCAAAGGCTTTTTGGCAAGGAAAGCTAGGGTTTCAACTAGAGGATTTATTTGACGCTTGTCTTGGTGATTTCTTTCTATCATCATCGTATTTTAAGGCATGTTCTCTTTCCTTATTATTAATTCAATCTAAAAGCATGGTTTCGTATGAATGTTTTCATGACTTCATTGATTGTATTATTTCAATTTTCAAATATAAATTGGGGGTTTTGATATTAAATGGTTGATTATGGTTTTCCATGGTTTTAATTATGCCTTATCTGCATTAATGGTGATTTTGGATAATTGGATTGCATGGGAATGGTTAAATGGTAATTGGAAATGGTTTTGGTTATATTATGCCCCCAATGTGTTTGACAAAATACCTATAATAATATTTTCATTGCATTGAGTATTTTAATGGAACTCTTGCTTGTTTTAAACTTGGTAAAGAAATTATGCAAGGCTTAAATAGCTTGGAGAGGTAAATGGCTAAATGGTTATGCTTGTGGGGTACATGGAATCCCCCAAATGGTTTAATATGGTAAATGGAAGGGCACTTGGAAGTCACGTTAAACCTATATATTGTTGGCTATCGATAGTACTTCCTAGTAAGGATTGGTATGATGATACCAATAATAATGGTCTTGGTTAATAATTGGTTAATGGTTTGGTTATTAAGAAAATCGTTTTAATTAGGCAATATTGGTAAGATGTATAGAAAATCTATAGAAGGTGGAGGTCTCAGGGGGACCAAAACTAGAAATTCATATTTGTTAATATGAGATTGGTCTTGGTGACTGTGTGCATGATGTCACACTATGTTTTGGGGGATGTACTAGTCATCCTAGGTTTTCTTCCCTGGTAGTATGGATACACGTCCTAGGTCCCTTTTAGCAAGGGGATCTAAACCCATATAGCTCATGGGCGATTTAGGATGGCAAAGCTACACAGCTCAGGTAAATGTTTTAAAGTCATGCTAAACTCGGCCCCCTTTCTCGGCATGGTTATATATATATATGGTTATGTGCATTTGGATGGTTTTACTTTGTTTTATAAATGACATTATTTTATCCTTAACCTAAGATCATGCTAGCATTTACCCGCTAACACAACTACTTTTAGTTTTATACCCACGTTACGTAAGAACCAACCGTTCTACTCCTCCTACATAGTGATTGACTTGGGGATCAACATTTGGACTGAAGTAGTGAGCTTCCTTCCTTTCAAAATTCTCCATTTCATGTATGGACACTTTTAATCATTTTTGTTTATATTTGGATATTAGTTTTGGCTATGGTTGGGAGCATGTCCCAAATAGATTTTATTACTCTTTTGGTTAGAGGCTTTTTGGTATTGCTATGGGTTAGAATGGGCGAGATTGGTATAGGTTTCAACCTTAGCATTGGTATTGGTATTGAGGTTGGCATCATCGAACATAATTTATCAGTATTCATCATATTTCATTTTGGGATTAATTATATTATATTTTGGAACATCTTTGGTTATGGCCTGGTTTATGGCCCTTATTTTAAAATTGGTTTGGTATGGATGGATTGTTGGTATAAGATGGTTGGACTTAGTTGGGTCGATCATGATTCTGATCTTATCCCAGATACTTTATGTGAGATGTTACACTATCTTTTTACATGCTCAAAATTCAGCGAACTCAGGGCAGGTAGCTTTAGGTTAGGTCAGGTAATAAGGATAGTCTTCGATCTCGATCAAACTTAGGATGTCCATTACAACAATGCCCCCAGTCGGGTTGCATAAATTTGGTATTTAGCCTAGGTTCATGGTCAATTGGGTTTCCACAAAGTTGTGCTGAGTAGAGTATCTTTTAAGGGTATGTAGCATGCTACACTCATAAGGGAGAGGCTATAAGGCATTTAGGAATGTCTCACTTTATTCGTATTCTATTCTCATTCTTGGAGTCATAGTCCTGGAATCTTCTCTAATCCTTATTTGTTCATCTTTCAGATCATGACTCATAGGTCTGGAACATAAGAAAAGTCTTATATCCCATCTAGGGTAATGCTAAAGGGGTGCATCCTACTTCTAGGTTTCATCTTTGATATCATAGTCCTATCTCTGATAGTTCTAGAGTTCCACCGATTGCTACTAGTCCACCTCAAGGCAAGATGACTAATATGGAATTCTGCTAGGCTATTCATGTTATTGCTCTGATGGTCACTACTCAAGCTGAGTATGGTATGACTAGTGTTTTATCTACTATGGCCACAAGGGTTGGATAATTTTTAAAGATGAATCCTTTTACCTTTTTTGGAGTAAAGGTGAACGAGGATCCATAAGGCTTCTTAGATAAATTAGAAAAGACATTTTAGGTGATGTAGGCTACCAATTTGGACGGGGTAAACTTTAAAGCTTATCAGCTCAAAAAGGTTACATATTAGTGGTATGAAGAGTAGGATAGGGATAGAGGTGATGTGGAATAATTAATCTTATGGGATACTTTTTCTAAGGACTTCTTAGATCACTTCTTTCCCCATGAGTTGAGGGAAGCAAATGTGGAGGATTTTGTGAACCTCAAGTAGGGGAGGATGTCTATCAAGGAATATGCCTTGAAGTTTCACCAATTGTGAAGGTATGTTAATGATTTAGTGGTTGTCAAACGGGCAAGAATGGGAAGTTCACTTTTAGGTTGAATCAAGATTTGATTTTGCAAAGCAAGAATGTCTTGTTGATTAAAGATATGAACATCTCTAGGTTAACTGTTCATATGCAACAAGTGGAGGATGAAAAGATGAGGCAAGCAGAGTTTGGGGATCGACAGGGTAAGAGAAGCAGATTTTTTTATCAGGGAGGGGTTTAATCTCAGGGTTGTCGGGATGGTGGAAAATTGAAAAAAATAAGTAGGCGAGTTTTGGCTCCTACTCTTCTGCTAGTGCTTCTTACCAAGCGGGCGACAAGCATCATTAATGTAGTCATAATTTTTTAGCACAGGGTACCTAATCTTAGGCAAGCAGATGTCAGTCAATTTTTTATGCCCTCCATATCGGTTCTATAGTCATCCTCATCGAGTTTATTGTGATGAAGAAAGGTACAAATGCTTCAAGTATGGCTATCCAGGCTATAAGCTCTGGGATTTTTTAGTTAATAAGGTTTCTATATGGGCAAATAAAATTCCTATGGATTCATTTTCTGCTCTACTCCTGGTGGTGTTTCATCTACTTCTGTTACTGCTCCTATCTCTAGTGTTGGTCAGAAAAGGTTGTATGCTTTGGAATCCTGATAGGAATTCAAGGCATCACCTGGTGTTGTTATTGGTATGTTATAGCTTTTCTCTCATTGCATATATTATTTGCTGGATCCAGGGTCCACCCTATGCTATGTGACTTCATAGATGGTTGTATCTTTTGGTTTTGATCTAGAAGTTATTTTGGATCCTTTCTCTATTTATACCTAGTAGATGACTTGGTTATTTCTAAGAGAGTCTATAGAGGGTGTGTGGTATCTGTTCATGGAAAGTAGACCTTCGTGGATCTGTTTGAGTTAGGTATAGAGGATTTTGATATCATTCTAGGTATGGATTAGTTGTACTTTTGTTACACATCCTTGGATTATCGGACTCTTAGGGTTATCATTAGGTTCCTTAGTGAGCCAGTTATAGAATGAGAAGGTGGTTCTTTAGCTCCTAGGAGGAGATTTATTTCTTATCTTAGAGATCAAAGGTTAATCTCTAAAGGTTGTCTTTATCTCTTGGTCTAATTTAAAGACTCTAACTCAGAAGGTCCTTTTTTTCATTCAGTTCCAATGGTTAATAAGTTTCGAAAAGTCCTGGTTTTTCTCCGGATAGGGAAATAGAGTTTGGTATTTACATAGTTTAACTCCTAAGAGGAGATTTATTTCTTATCTTAGAGATCAAAGGTTAATCTCTAAAGGTTTTCTTTATCTCTTTGTCTGAGTTAAAGACTCTAACTCAGAAGGTCCTTTTTTCATTTAGTTCCAATGGTTAATAAGTTTCCAAAGATCTTTCTAGATGATTTTCTTAGTTTTTCTCCGAATAGGGAAATAGAGTTTGGTATTAACATAGTTTTGAACACTCATTCTATTTCTTTGTATAGAATGGCTCCGACTGAGTTGAGGGAACTCAAGGAGCAACTTAAGGATATTTTGGATAAGGGGTTTATTCATCCTAGTATTTCTTCTTGGGGTGCACTAGTGTTGTTTGTGTGCAAGAAAGATGGTTTCCTTTAGATGTGCATTAACTATAGGCAGTTGAGCAAGGTGATGGTTAAGAACAAGTAACCTTTTCCAAGGAAAGATGATAAGTTTGACTAATTGCAAGGTGCCAAGTTTTTTTCTAAGATTGATCTTTGGTCTGGGTACCATCAGCTAAAGATTAAGGAGGTAAATAACCCTAAGACGGCTTTTCATACTCGGTATGGGCACTTTGAATTTTTAGTGATGTCATTTGGATTAACTAATGCTCTAGAGGCATTCATGGATCTGATGAACATGATTGCGTCTTTTCATTATTGTGTTTATTGATGACATTTTGGTTTATTCAAAGAGTGAGGTGGATCATTCTAATCACCTCCATGTGGTATTACAGACCTTAAATGAATAGTAGTTATATGTCAAATTCTTCAAGTGTGAGTTTTAGTTGAATGCTATAACTTTATTAGGTCATATTATTTCTAGTGAAGGGATCAAGATGGATCCACAAAAGGTTATTGTGGTGAAGAGGTGCCTAAACCCATGACTCCTTCTAACATTCGGAGCTTCTTGAGTTTAATTGGGTATTATAGGAAGTTTATGGAAAGATTTTCATCGATAGCTACTCCTTTGATTAAGTTGACTCAGAAGAAGGTCAAGTTTTCTTGGTCTGATGCTTGTGAAGGGAGTTTCAAAAATTTGAAGGATAAGTTAACTTCAGCTTCAATTCTGACTTTGCCAGAAAGCAATGATGGGTTCGTAGTTTATTGTGATGCATCACAGGTGGGACTTAGTTGTGTGTTAATGCAGTATGTAAAGGTCATTGTCTATGGTTCCATGCAGTTGAAGGTACATTAGAGGAATTATCCTATTTATAATTTAGAGTTGTTAGCAGTTATGTTTTCTTTGAAAAATGGCATCATTATTTGTATGGTGTGCATATGGATATCTTTTTTATCATAAGAGTCTACTATATGTGTTCACTTAGAATGAGCTTAATCTCAGGTAGAGGAGATGGCTTGAGCTTCTGAAGGACTATGATATGAGTCTTCACTACCACCCCGGTAAGGCTAATGTGGTTGCTAATGCTCTTAGCAGCTTATCCATGGGGAGTTTAGCTCATGTGAAGGAAGAAAAGCGGGAATTGGTGAAGGGTATTCATCGTTTGGTTAATCTTAAAGTTTACCTTTTGGATTCCAAGGATGGTGGTGTAATAGTGCAAAAAGTGGTTTGATCATCTTTTGGTATGGAGGTTAAGGAGAAACAAGTACTAGATCCTATCTTGATAAAAATCAAGAATGATGTTGGTAGGGAAAAGATAGTGGTGTTTGAGATTAGTGGTGATTGAACTTTACGGTACCAAGGGAGGTTGTGTGTTCTTGATGTTGATGGTTTGCGATAAAGGATTTTAGTTAAGGTGCATGAGTCATGCTATGTTGTTCATCCTGGCTTAACTAAGATGTATCAAGAAGTCAAGGAGATCTGTTGGTGGATTGGCATAAAGAGGGATGTGGCTAATTTTGTGGCCAAGTATATGGTATGTCAACAGGTTAAGGTTAAACACATGAGGCCAGAAAGGTTGTATCAAGAAATTAAATCAGCCAAATGAAAATGGGAAGTGACTAATATGGACTTTGTTATCGGTCTTCCTCGATCTTGAAACTAATATGAATCGATTTGGGTTATTATGGATAGGATAATTAAGTTTGTGCACTTTTTTCTAGTACGAACTACCTTCTCGGTGGAGTATTATTCGAAGTTATATCTTCAGGAGATTCTAAAGCTGCATTGGGTGCCTGTTTTAATTATTTTTTATCGTGGCAGCAGTTTATATCTTACTTTGGCGATCTTTTTTGAAAGGTTTGGGGACTAAGGTTAGTCAGAGTACTGCTTTCCACCCACAGATGGGTAGGCAAGCGGAGAGAACTTAATGAAATTGGAGGATATTCTTTGGTCTTGTGTGATTGATTATTGTGGAAATTGGGTTGAGCATCTACCTTTGGAGAAGTTTGCTTACAATAATAGTTATCATTCAGGTATTAGTATGGGCCTTTTTGAGGCATTTTATGGTAGTAGGTGTAGATCTAATATTGGTTGGTTTGAGCTTGGTGATGTAGATATGTTTGTTCCCGACTTAGTTTACCAGGCTATAGAGAAGGTAAAGGTAATTCGGGAGAGGATTAAAGCTGCCCAAAGTTGCCAAAAGTCCTATGTGGATGTTAGGCATAGAGACTTAGAGTTAGAGGTTAGGGATAAGGTTTTCCTCAAGGTATCTCCCATAAAGGAAGTATTGTATTTTGGTAAGAGACGGAAGCTCAGTCCTTGGTATGGTTGTCCTTATAAAGTTTTACAAAGAATTGGTAATGTTGCTTATGAGCTAGAATTACCTTCTAGCTTGAGCTTGGTACATCTGGTCTTTCACGTTTCCATGATGAGGAAGTGTCTTGGTGGTCCTTCTTCGTTTGTTTTTTTAGAAGGATTGGGTATCATGGATTCTTTTTCTTATGAAAAAATCCCAGTTGAAATCTTGGATAGGTAGGTTCACCGGTTGCGGACTAAGGATGTGGCTTCAGTTAAGGTTCTTTGCATAAGGTGGAAGAAGCTACATGGGAACCGGTAGAGGAGACGAAGTCCAAATATCCGTACTTGTTTTCTACTCCTGGGATTCATGCAAAAGGTATGTGTTCTTCAACACATTTATTTTCAAAGTTTGTTAAATGACAAATTAATATCTTTACCTCTTTGTTTTCAAACTTTATTAGAGATTGGAACTATATTTGATAATGCAAATGACTCGTTCGTGTGGTTATCCCTACCGCGACTGTCATTCAGGGATGAATGTTCCTAGTGGTGGAGATTGAAATACCCTGGTTTCTAGACCTTGGGAAATTTGATGGAATTCTAATCTCTAGACCTAATATGACTTATGGGTATGATCCGTATGTTGGGGTACAGATGGTATGGTCTAGTCGTATGCTGACCAGTATTGTTTAGTGGGGTGGATTTTGGTTATTGGAATGGATACAACTTAGAGGTACGAGTCGTATTGGTGGGTACGGATCATTTGGTTCCTTAACTTAATCTGAGACTTGGTTACTTAGGTTGGATCTGAGTATGAGTGTCTTACTAAAATCCGTAAGCTAGGGTACGAGTCATACCATGGACTCGTATAGTCGAAAGTGTCTAAATATTTCTTAAGTTTAAATCTTCCAGGGATACAGATGAAGGGTACGGATCATATGTTTCGGATATGACTTGGTTGGATGATTCATATGTTGGAAATTGTTAAATGCAAAGGTTAAGGCTAGGATACAAGTGGAGGGTACCATTCATATTGGAGGATACGACTTAAGAAGGTCAGTCGTACCCCGGGGACAATATTTTGTACAACTTAAGTGAGGGGTATTTTGGAAGATTATTTACCCTATTATTCCTTTCATTAACACTTAGAAACTATTCTAAATACTATATAATTCTTTCAAAGGCTTTTCGGCAAAGAAACTAGGGTTTCAACTAGAGGATTGATTTGAGGCTTGTCTTGGTAATTTCTTTCTATTATCATCTTGGTTTAAGGAATGTGCTATTCCCTCATTGCTAATTCTATCTAAAAGCCTGGTTTTTAATGAATGTTTTCATGATTTCATTGATTGTATGATTTTTAAAATATGAATTGGGGATTTTGATATTAAATGGTTGATTATGATATTCCATGGTTTTAATTATGCCTTATGTGTATTAATGATGGTTTTGGATAATTGGATTGCATGGGAATTGTTTAATGCTAATTGGAATCTGTTTTGGCTATATTATTCCCCCAATGTGTTTTACAAAATGCCTATAATAATGTTTTCATTGCATTGAGTATTTTAATAGCACTCTTACTTGTTTTAAAACTTGGAAAAGGAATTAAGCATGGTTTAAATGGCTTGGAAAGGTAAATGGGTAAATGGTTATGCTTGTGGGGTACATGGAATCCCCTAAGTGCTTTAATATGGTAAATGGAAGGGCACTTGAAAGTCCCGTTAAACCTATATTTGGTTGGCTATTTATAGTACTTGCAAGTAAGGATTGGTATGATGATTCCAATAATAATGGCCTTGTTTAATAATTATTTAATGGTTAGGTTATTTAGAAAATAGTTTAATTGGGAAATAATGGTGGGATGTGTAGCAAAGACGTGGAAGGTTGAGGTTCCTGGGGTACCAAAACTGGAAACTCATATTTGCTGATTGTAAGGTTGGTCTTGGTGACCGTGTGCTTGATTTCACACTATATTTTTGGGGATGTAATAGTCATCCCAGGTTTCCTTCCCTAGTAGAGCAGCTACACGCACTAGGCCCTTTCAGCAAGGGGACATGAATCCATATAGCCCGTGGGTGATTTAGGACGGCAAAGCTACACAACCCAAGTAAAGGTTTTAAAGGCATGCTAAACCCGATCCCCTGTCTCGACATGGTTATACATTTATATATATAGAGAGAGAGATATAGATATAGATATAGATATAGATATAGATATAGATATAGATATGTATATATGGTTGTATGGTTGTATGCATATGGATGGTTTTACTTGGTTTTATCAATGACATTATTTTATCCTCATCCTGAGATCATGCTAGCGGTCACCCGCAAACCCATCTACTGGCGGTTGTATACCCAGGCTTTGCAGGAACCAGCTGTTTTACTACTCCTATATAGTGATTGACTCAGGGATCAGTATTCGGACAGAGGTGTTGAGCTTTCATCCTTTCGGAAGGCTCCATTTCATATTATGGACACTTTTACATTTTGGTTTATTTTTGGATATTGGTTTTTGATATGGTTGGGGGCATATCCCAACCGGATTTTATTACTCTTTTAGTTAGAATGTTTGTGGTACTGCTATGGGTTGGAATAGGTGGGATCGGTGTAAGTGTCATCCTTAGCATTGATATTGGTATTGAGGTTGGCATCATCGGACACAATTTATCACTGTTCCATCATATTTCATTTTGAGATTAATTATATTATATTTTGGAACATCTTTCGTTATGGCCTGGTTTATGGCCTTTGTTTTGAAATTGGTTTGGTATGGTTGGATTGTTGGTATGGGATGGTTGGACTCGGTTGGGTCAGTCATGGTTGTGATCATATCCTAGAGTTTTTATGTGAGCTTTTACACTATCTTGTTACATGCTCGAAATTCAGCCAACTCAGGGTAGGCGGCTGGAAGTTGGGTTGAGTAACGGGGCCGGTCTCCTGTCCCGGTCGAACTTGGGACACCCATTACGACAAAGCCCCTAGTCAGGTCACATCAACTATAATTCCTTTTTAACCTGTAAAAAATATAAACTCACACAACTCATTCTAGATTTCATCGGGAACTATGCTAATCATCCCCACACCTAGAAATAATAAATAGCACCACGAAGAATGGTAATATGGTCAAAACATATAAAAATAGTAAGTTCACAGAATCAAGTCTTATATTATCCACCATTATGAACTTAGTTCGTCCTCAAAGTAAAGGCAAACTAAAATACCTAAATCAATGCAACCGCCTAACATCCCAAGCTAAAATAAAGACTGGCTCCTCCAGAAAGGACAACCTCTCATCTAGCTACACTGTGACCATACGAATGACACGAGACTTATCCAGAATATAACATCATAGCATGGATACATGAAAAACTAGATGAACAGTTGATAGATTTGGGGGCAGTGCTAACTCATGAGCTACATCCACAATAGTACAAGGAATCTTAAATGGCCTGATGTACTTGGGGATAACCTTGGCTCTCTTCCCAAACCTCATCACGCCCTTCATGGGCGAAACAAAAAGGAATACTTGATCACCCATACTAAACCTCAAGGCCTAAAGTTTACGATATATATAACATTTCTTCTTACTCCGAGTCGCTCGAAGTCTATCCTGAATAATCTAAAACCCATCCAATGACTCATAATACAAGTTCATACCTCAAGGTCTAAACTAAAAAACCTCAAACCAACCAGCTAAAGAATGGAAATGCCTACTATATAAAGACTCAAAAGGTACTATCTCAATACTGGTATGGTAGCTATTATTATATGCAAACTCCGTCAAAGCTAAATGTCGCTCCCATTGACCTCCAAAGTCCATAACACCATCGCGAAGCATATCTCCAAAACCGAACGAGTCCTCTCTAACTGACTATCGGCCTGGGCAAGAAAATTTATGCTAAGATCAATTCGAGTACCCAACTCCTCCTAAAATGCCTTCCAAAACTGAGAAGTGAAACCTAAACCTATATATGAAATAATATGAATCGGTACACCACGGAGACGAACTATCTCACAAACATATATATGAACTGACCTCTCACCACTAAAAAAAACTGAATGGAGATGAAATGAGTAGATTTGGTCAATCGATCTACAATAGTCCATACAATGTCAGAACCACGAAAAGTATGAGGCAACCCAATCGCAAAGTCCATATTAATCTATTCCAATTTCCACTTGGGAATGGGTAACCTCTAAAGTAAACCACCAGGTCTCAAATACTTAGCCTTTACCTACTGGAAACATAGGAAAAGAGATACAAAATTCGCTACATACTTCCTCATACCACCCCACCAGTAGTGTTGTCTCAAATCACAATACATCTTGGTCACTCCTGGATGGATGGAATATTTAGAATAATGAGCCTCCTCCATAACCAATCCTACCTACTCACCCACTCTCAGCACATAAACTCAGCCCCAATTCTCTAAACACCATCGCAGTCAAGTGAGGCCTTCTTAGCCTAGCTATTCAACACCTTATCCTGAATCATTCAAACCAATATCATCAAACTAGTGAACCCAAATCTACTCCATCAAATAGGATCTAGCCTCCACAAATGCAAAAACACACTTAGGTGTTGAAATATCAAGCCTAACCATCTGGTTATCTAAAAACTGAACCTATAAGGCCAAAGGCCTCTCCTGTGTCAAATGATACGCTAAGATACCCATACTAGTCAACTTCCATCTCAAGTAATCAGCAACCAAATTATCCTTGACCAGATGAAAGAGAATAGTAAGGTCATAATCTTTAAGTAACTCAAGCTAATGGCACTTTCTCATATTAAGATCTCCCTAGGTGAAGAAATACTGAAGGCTATGGTAATTCGAGAAGATCTCACAATAGACTCCATACAAATAGTTCCTCCACAATATGCACAACTCCAAATAATGTGTACGGTAATTCTTCTCATAAGGCTTCAACTGACGAGAAGCATAAGCAATCACCTTACCCTCCTGCATTAACACAATACCTAACCCAACACCAGAAGTATCACAAAAGATAGTAAAGACCACACCCTTAATGGTCAAAGTCAAGATAGGTGTTGATGATAATAAATTCATGAGATTTTGAAAGCTCGCCTCATGAACATCGAACCATTAAGAAGAAATATTCTTCTAATTCAACTTAGTCAAAGGAGCCACAATAGATGAAAAATCGTCAATAAAGCATCGATAGTAGCTAGATAAACAAATAAAACTCCAAATCTCGGTGGGAGAAGTAGGTCTAACCTAATCACGAACCACTATAATCTTGGCTAGATGGATTATGATACCATCCTTGGTCACAAAATAACAAAGAAGGAGACAGACTACAACCAAAACTCGCACTTAGAGAACTTAGCATACAACTTCTCATCTCTCAACCTATAAAGTACAATTTGCAAATGCTCTTCATGGTCACCTTCACTCTTAGAGAACCAAGATATCATCTATAAATACAATGACAAAAGAGCCAAGATATGGTCAAAATACCTAATTCATCAACTCCATAAATATGGATTGGGAATTGGTCAATACAAAGGACTTGACTATGAACTCATAATGACTATATTAAGTTCGTAAAGTTGTCTTTGGAATATTCAAAGATCTAATTCTGAACTAGTGATACTCAAATCTCAAATAAATCTCTAAAAACACAAAGTATAATGAAGTTGATCAAACAAATCATCAAAATAAGGAATATGATGCTTATTCTTAACCATCGCTTTATTCAACTATCAATAATTAAAACACATATGCATACACCCATCCTTTTTTCTTCACAAACAAGATAGGGGCACCACAAGGTGATACACTAGGTCGGAAAATCCCTTATCCAATAAATCCTACAATTGTTCCTTTAATTCTTTCAGATCTGTTGGGCCCATTCTATAAGAAGAAACAGAAACGGTTTGTTGCTCGGCTCAACATCAATAACAAATTCAATATCACTATCCAAAGGCATACCAGGAAAGTTCATAGGAAAAACATCAATGAACTTATGGTCAATACAGACAAAATCTAAAAAAATGGCAAAGCAACACTACTATCATGAATATACACCAAATACGACAAACATAGCTATCAACCAAGAAACGAGCCCATAGAAAGGATATAACTCTCTTAGGACTTGGATTAAGCTCACTCTTCCAAGCTACCCATGGTACACCCAATAGAGCTAAAGTCACAGACTTATCATAACAGCCTAGAATGGCATGATAAGAAGCTAACCAACCATATCTAAGATAACATCAAGATCTACCATATCTAGGATGATTATATCTACCTAAGTCTTATGCTCAACAAAGATCACAACACAGATTAGTACACCCTATCTACCACTAATGAGTCTCCTAGGAAGGTAGATACATGAATAGGCATAACAAGAGTCTCATATATAGAATCAAAACCCAATGCAAAGTATGAAGACACATAGAAGAAAGTCAAACCCAGATCATATAACATAAATGTAGATTTGAAATAACTAGGGACGAAACTTATGATAACAACATAAAAAACCTATGCCTCAAGTCTGATGAGTGTAGCATATCACTATCCATATTCGCTATCAGACTGAGTAATCTCTCGACCACCACCACGGGTTCCACTATCTCTGTCTCACACACTTCTAGTAGTACCTCTATCACCCTAATAGTCACATCTTATGGTGGTATAAAAGTATCCCTAAAAACATAGTGGGACAATACTTGACCATATAGATAAACTCATTACATATATAGATAATCTAAAGAGGTATAATTAAGCTAAAATGACCGCCCTAGGACGATGCCTAACTACCCAAAATTGTTGAACCAGAAATATACTACCTAAACCTAGTAAGGCTACCCACATTGGTGTACCATGATACCTATGGGAACCTCTAAGATCTCTACCTCAAGGAGGGTGACCACTAAAATCGCCTTTACAGAGCACCTTTTTGGCACCTGCCTAAGATTCTCAACATATAGACTCAATCACCTTTGCATGATCCACTATTCTCTAAAATAATGCCCCTAACACTACCATTTAGGCAATAGCTAATTGAAAAAAATAGTCAATCCTTTATGAACTTTTGAATTTACTCATACTTGGTGGCAATACTGGCAGTATAATATCTAGATAAGGTATGAAAATATGCCTTATACTTGCCAACAATCATGGATATTTACTTCAAGTGATCAAAATCATCTCTTATATAATCCCTCAAACTATATGGCATAAACCTGTCTAAAAAAGGCCTTCAAAAACTGATCCCAAGTCATCTCTAGTGAACCCAGAGGTTTGAAACTAACAAGTGACCTTCACTAAACTTTGGTTATATCTCTCAATTGGTAGGTAGTGTAAGAAACCCTATGTGAATCGAATGATCGTGTAACGCCCTAAGACTACCCCCTGTACATCTCACAGTGCTTAAAATCATAAGTGATCCTATGTTAACTAGTGATATTAGTATAATTTGTAAGAAACTAAATAAAATATATGACACAAAAAATAAGATGTCATTACCTGAACTTGTTCAGTACAAAATTGGTAAAACTTTTACAATATTAATTATACAAAACGAACTAAAACTAAATATATCAACTCTGACTGGCTTTCTATAAAGCATCTACTAATACTGACGATAGGTAGTAGGGACATAACCCCCAACAATCTCTAATCAATTCAACTAAGTCAAATAAAATACTGAATCTACTACTGTCTTGATCCCTCAGATAAAAAGAACTCATCACCTGTTGGTTGGAAGTTGCAAACTACCTAATCATGATGTTGTGGGTTACAGCTAATACCTACATTATGAAATAATATAGCCACACAGACGTATATATGGTCAGTACTTTCGGAATGTACTGAGTATGTGGGGCAAATAAAATAATAAAAATTGATACATATCATAAGATTAAAAACATACATGCTAAGTTTAAATAAACTCACCTTGATCAGGAATAAAATTGAAAGCTGATATAACATAATCATAAATCTAAAAAAACATCTAAATAAAACTTATGAGTCATTACACTTAGGTTTTTATGAGACCCCTTAAAATTTTGATCATTTTATTTTTGACCCTCCCACATGTGTAATGTTAATTTTTGACTTGAATTATATTTAGGGATGTTAAAAGGGTATTTGGAGAAAGTTTTGGATTTTTCGAAAGGGGTTTGGGGTTATTTTGGGACCATGAGGTAGTGAGGGTCCATGATAAGGTTGTGTGATAGAGGTTAACCTCTGCAATATCCACGTTTCATGGAGGCTACCCTCTATGATAATAGTGTGTCATGCCAGTGTTTTAATTTCATCTAGTTTTTTATTTTTTCACTTGGGGTGAGGGGATTTTGATCTTTTTACTCATTGTACGACCTTTAAATATAAAAAATCCTCTTTTATTTAGTTTTCAAATATCAAACTTATTCATTCTCTCTTAAAACTCAAAATCCAAGAACATTCGAGGGTTTCATAGAGAATTCATCATCCGGGCTCCAAACTTCAAATTGACTTTAATTTCTTGTGTATTTCAAGCATGTTTCTCTTCCCTAAACTTTAATTTTACCTTGTGGAATGAATTGAATAGATTTTTCATGTGATTTAAATTGTGGGTTATAAAATTAGGTTGAGGGGTTTTGGTTGTTATAGATTGATTTACTCTCCCCACATTTTGAATTAATTATTCATAATTTTAATTGATATTTTTGGGACTAAATTGGTATATTGTTTAAATGGTTGGAATAGGGGACATTGGATTCTCCAAATTGTATGAATTTTTACTTAGAATTGTCATTAACCTCAACCTATTTTATAATTATGTTTTGAATATGGACAAATTACATGGTTTAAGATGTTTTTGAACTTAATTCATTGCATTAATGGCTAAACAAATATAAAAAAGGATTTGGATGTCCTTGGTGGCCATGATTTGGACTTTAATGGAACTTTGGAGTTCAATGTGATTATGTTGATTGGTTTGGCATATTTAATTTAGCTTGCAAGTGTATTATTATGATGAAACCAAGTGGTAAATGTCATAGTGAATGAATTCTGGTTTAGAGGTTGGAATTATGTGCAAAGTGATTTAAATTTGGGCTTAAAAGGGGTTGTGTAGCTCACTATGAAGGTGTAAGTCCTAAGAGGACATACACAAGAAACCACGTTTGCCGGCTTTGGGGTCTATATGATCGTGTGCTGGATACACACTCACTATAAATATTTTGGATGGCTATTAACTTGGTAGTTATATTTTTCCCTTTTTTTTTTCCTCAGTATGTGCGGCTAACACGCTCTGGGCCCTTTCAGTAGTGGGATCTGAACCCATATAGCCCATGGTTGCCTTTAGGACAAAGCGAACTACACATTCTATGTTAATGGTTTTAAACTCTTATATTTATAACCCTTCCCCTGTATTGGCATTCTATACATATGTAGATAAGAATGTGTGCATGGGATTTTGACTAATTTTAGACATGGCATTATGTTATCACTTTTCTTAGGTTACATGATATTGTTTGTCCCACTAACCATCTTAGAACACTACATCATTTAATGATGTAGGGTCCGAAGACTTTTCTATTACTTTTGTGCAGTGCTAGGTGGTTGAGCACGTATGTTGAGTTGTTGTGAAGTGGTGAGACTCTATCTTTCAGAGGTCCTTATTATTTCATTATTCTTTCTTTATTGACTTAGTACTTTTGGATTCTTTTTGGTCATATTCGGGGGCATGACTCTACATTATTACTAATCTAGTTTTCGAGACTATTGTGGACAAGTTTGGGTTGGTTATTATTTTGACTCTTAGTTTCATTTGAGTTATCTATTCATCTTTTTATTATGATTAATTTAGCTTCCTCTCCATTACTATTATTTTGCTCTTGAGGTTAGGTTAAGAGGGTAGTGTTATGTCCATGGTGGGCTTGGGATACCTGTCATAACTTGGTCCTGGTTTGGGTTGTGACAAGCTTGGTATTAGATCTAGGTTTAGAGTCATTAGGTGTTCATAATGTCATATTGAGTAGAGTTTTTTATGGGTGTGTAGTCCATCACACTTATAAGGAGGATGCTATAAGGCATTTAAGAATTTTTCCCTTCTTGTGTTCTATTTCAAGCTATGGAGTCTAGTGTTATGAAACTTTTCTAACTCTTGGATTCCTCACATTTCAAATCATGCCTCCTAAAGATTTGATGTTCATAGAAACTCTGCTGGTACCTCTATTCCACCTGAAGAAAATATGGAGGGGACTCACCCTGTTTATGGAGTGAAAACCCACTCTAAGGTCCTTGCTCCTGAATGTACCACTCGACGTAGAGTTCCATTGGTCCTTACTAATATTCTTTGGGCTTCTCGTGATGATGACACTTATGCTCAGTTGCCTCAGGGGGATATCTCTAATGCAAAGTTCTGTCAGTCAATTCATATTCTTACTTAGTTTGTGGCATCGGAGTCTCATCGGTCGGACCATGTTAGTTTTGTTGCTCATTCTTCTAAGGTCACTCGGGTTTTCCAGTTATGAGGTTGAATCCATCGACCTTTATTGGCTCTAAGGTTGAGGAAAATCTATAGGGGTTTATTGAAGAGATGGAGAAAATCTTTAGGGTGATTCATGTTATTGGTATAGAGGGTGTGGAGTTTATTGCGTACCAATTGAAGGAGGTAGCTTATTAGTGGTATGAGGAGTGGAAAGCTATAAGGGGTAATGATGTTGAGTAGGTTGTGGGGGATGACCTTTTTTGTTTTTTTCTTGATCACTTCTTTCCTCAAGGGCTGAGGAAAGTTAAGGATTAGAAGTCTGTTAATCTAAAGCAAGAGAATATAAGTGTGAACGGGTATGCTAGGAAATTTTAGCTTGGCTCTTTATGCTCTAGAGTTGTCCTGCGACTTGGTTTTAGAGTGTAAAGCTCCAATGTTGAATAATAATATGGACAACTCCAGAATTATCATTTATATGCAACAAGTTGTGGATGAGAACAAAAGGCAAGTAGAGATGGGAGAGCAGTAGGATAAGAAGTTTAGATATTTTGATCAAGGTGGGGGTCAGCAGAATAGTGGGAAAAATGGTAGACAGTGGACCAAGAAGAAGAATTAGGAAAATTCGCATTCTTCGGCTAGTGCTTCTTATCCTAAGCCTTTGCGTGATCGTCACTTTCAGGATAGCAATGTTCTAAGGCATAGGGTGCCCATTCTCAAGATATTGGTCAGCCCCACCTTATCCTCCTTGTCATTTTTGTGGGCATCTTTATCATGGTTATTGTGAGGAGGGGAGGAATTGGTGTCATAATTGTAGTCATCTTGGTCACATGCAGTGAGATTTTCCTTCAACCAGAGTTGCCGCTGGAGCTAATAAAGTTTCAGTCACCACATCTTCAATTCAAGTACAACACGAGTACAATTAAACAATGTCAATAATGATATCAAAGTTAACCATATTTAACCCAACTAGGTCAGTTATGTGTATTTCTGATAAAAGGTGATTATACAATTTCTATAGACTCGTCTAGCTATGATAGACACCAACTAAGTAAAAATAATGATGGGTTCATGAAATTGTTTAGAAAATATTTCAAACTTTTGGAGTCACAAAAGATAAGATGGTTTCAAGATCAAGTAAACCATACACATCAAGAAAACTGACTTTTAACGTACGCATGACAATATCTGGGGATGTTTCTAGCTCCTAACATCTGGCTAAATCATATAAGAGATTCTGACCCTACTTATCCCTAAATTAGATCTTTTGGTGTAGCTCTATGCTATATATTGTTTAGATGATGAGCAGCTTACAACAAGGGAATCGGTCCCTGGATCTTCAAGACTAAAGTACAGATGGCACACGTCTGCACAGTGTTGCCATCTAATGTAACAAACTACATAGGTGTTGCTTGTACTATTTAAGACACCTGGTATAATTGTTTTTTAACCCTAATCATTACTCTACTATAAATGGTAAGGGATGCTTCTTAATTGATAGTTTTTGCAAATCAGAAAAGCTGAAGAGTGAAAGAAGTAAAAACCCAACTTTTAACATTGCTCAAGTTCTTATTTCTTGTATGTGTTGAAATAGAGAGTGTTCTTGAGTCAAGCTTGAGTTTGTAACTGAATTAATCATTCAATAAGAGTAATGTTCTTTTCTCTTTCTTTGAGAGTGCTTACATAAAGTTTCCTGAGCTTGAAATTAGTTAGAGTTAATCAGTATTGAGGCAGTCTGGCTAGAGTTGTCAAGGTGAGGTTGTAGTAGAGTTACTACAAGCAGAAGGAGCATAGATTTAGGTTTAATTTTGATTATGTAATAAAGAGGTTGATTATAGTGAACTTTTGACGATCTTGTAAGGGCAAGCCATGATTTTTCCTCCCTTGAACAAGGAGGTTTCCACATTAAATCTTGTGTTCTTTAAGTTTCCTGTACTATTTTGTGTTCCTGGTTAATTTACTATTTTATTTACTATGACTGATTTTGAAGGACCTGGTCTCTCACTGTGTGGTGTAATTCCCAAGGTTTTAATAATTGGCATCAGAGATGGTTCACTCTAAAAGGTTCACACCTAGAGTGTTTTAGTTATCATCGCTGCTCTACTTAATTTGGAAATAGGCCAATCTACCACTAGACCACCTAGATTTAATAGGTATGGGTGGTGGGAAATGAGGATGTATGACTTCATTATAGAAGGATATTGAGCTAATGGACATAATTCTTGATGGTCCTCATGTTCCTATTAGAGAATTCAATAAAGGAGAAGTTACAAGAATGGTTGTCAAAAGTAAGAGAGAGTTCAATGAAAGTTGAGAAAAACTACAAGGCTAAGAAACTGTTAGTTTGTGGCATAGGGCCTAATAAATACAATAGGATTTTTGCCCATGAAAATGCCAAGGAGAACAGAGATTACATGAGGACTACTCATGAAGGTACTGGTGATATAAAGGATTCAAAAGTAGATATGCTGACTACTCAATATGAAACCTTCATCATAAAAGAAGGAGAAACAATACAAGAAATGCATACAAGATTCACTTCTATTACAAATGATCTTTACTGCCTAGGAGAAGTGATTCCATTGTACAAGCAAGTGAGAAAGATTCTTGGTGTTCTTCCTAAGTCCTGGGAAAGAAAAGTGGATGCAATAATTGAGGAAAGAAACCTGAAGACCCTCACTATGGATGAACTTATTGGAAATCTAAAGATCCATGAGCTTAAGATGCAGCAAGAGCTAGAGAGGAAGGAAGCAAAGAGAGAAAAATATCTGGCATTGAAGGTTTCAAAACATGATTCAAGTAAAGAAGACACTAATGTAGCCTATTTGGTAAATAGGATTGTTAGAGACATGAAGAAGAGTGGTCAATTCCAAGGAAGAGGAAGCAGCAGTAAAAAGGGAAGCAATGTTGAGGTTTGTTAAAAATATGGAAGTCCTAGGCCTATCATTATGGACAGTCCAATTCAAAAATTGGATTATCAAGAGTATTTCAGGACTGGAGGTAATAGGGGATAGAACAGGGACTAGGTCCCAATAAAAATCAAGAAGGAAGGTTACATATGATTATGCAGTAAAGCAAGCTCTGGTGGTATGGGGAGGTTCTTCCAGTGAATCTAATAAAGATAAGAAGTTTGGAGATGTGTCCATGATACATGTGGAATATAGTTCAGTTATCTATGACTCCTTGTTTTCTTTCATCGACAACACAAAAGATGAAGGAGAAAATGAGGTAACTCTTTCAGATATTAAGGAAAATCTAGATAACTACTCTGCTAGGAAGATAAAAAGGCTTACAAGTGTGTAAATAGATTATATATGTGAACTGACTACTGAGAAAAATGCTTTAGAGGAGAAATTTGAGAATTAAGAGCATGAACAGATTGTATGAACCCTTTAGATATTTAAAATTGAAAAAATAGTCTTTAAATTGAAATCTGAAAATCTGAGTTGTATGAGTCCACTAAAAAAGGTAAATAATTTAGATGGTAAAAGGAAGAAGTAAGATTTATGGCTTCAGATTAATCTTGAAGTAAAATTAAGGGATTCTCAAAACCACCTTATGCCTGCACTTTATAAGAATGATGAACTAGAAAGGGACCTGGTATGGTTAAAAGAAAAGTTTAACAAATCTCTTAAATGGACTACATCTTCGTAGATCCTTTCTAATTTGACTAATCAAGGTGTAAATAATGGTGAAGGCCTTGGTTATTATAACGCCCCAAGAACCTATCCCGATACGTCACACGGTGCTTAAGGCCACACACAGCCTTAAGCTAACCCTCTGAGTCTGTCTTTACTCCTATAATTCACCATGACAACAATCGAGCGGTAATAAGGAAGAATAATTATGCCATAGACATACTGAAATATGAAATAATACTGCCCCGTGCAAATAAAATACTGAAATCTCTGTACACGCTAGTACACTAGTATAACAAAGCCTCTACTACATAGGACTGAGGATCCATTGGGACAGATCACCAACTGACTTATACTAAACTGAAAGTAAACAACCATCTATTAACAAGACAAAATTGGAGACACAGGTCATCAAACCATGAGGACTTACCAACTGCAGAAGTGTAGAGGAAGGTACTCAAATATCACTGTCGCTGCTGAGACTGAGCACCTGAACCTATATCATGAGGAAATATAGAATACAAAAGAGTATGGGGGTCAGTAGTTGGGAATGTACTGAGTATGTGGGGGTGGATGCAGCATTTTAAATAATATCATAAATGTATGAGAAATTATGTATGCTGACAATAATAACTATCTTCGCTTGAATTATCTGAAACATTATTTCCATAAATCATCAGTAATGACACGTGTTTCATAAATCTCATAAATCATTTAACTCAAGTCAAACTCTTTAAATCATGACTTAGAGTGACTCGGTAACTCAAGGGACTTATATCATTATGGACGTGGGAGTTTCTTATAACCGACATAACTACTCCATGTGAGCCGCATAGAGTCCAACGTTTTGCCCTCCTAAGGAGAGAACCCCACATTAGCGGGGGTGTTGTACTCTTTCCAGGGAGTACAACCTCAATCTCATTATCAAAATCCCATCCTCAGCCTCTAGCCCACAATTACCAATATCAATCCTACGGTGGCACGTAGTTTCAGGGAAATACCATATTTCCCGCTCGGTGCTAAATACTCTTCCGAGACTCAGCTCAGAACGTGTTAGGAAATCCACCTCAATCAATATCAACTCATGGGTCTATCATGATGACCAAAACAATTGTATATCTCATCGGTAAATCATATACGACTGTGGATTCCTAACTCGACTCAAAATCAAACAATCTTTCTCAACATCAAGTATCCTTGCTTATCAAATTATTTCAAATACCAAAGCTTCAAGGAAACATCATCGAACTCATTCTTGAATTTCAATCTCAAGTATCGATATGTATTCAATAGTCAAATTTCTCATAGAAAAACACAAATCTTGACACATCATAAATCACTAGAAATCATCAATACATATAATGACAATATACAACTAATGGACTAAATACTCAATTTAAGAAGCATGATGGGGAAATAACCATAAATATCAACCTTATTCAACTCAAGTCTCATAAATCATACATAAAGAAATTTGGGTTCAAACCCACTTGCAAAATCATGTAAATCAATAATAGAAGTAAATCTTTAGGCACAAGAACGAAAGAAGTGTTCTTGTTCAAACCACTCATACCTTAGATTTTGATTTTGAAGATATAGAAACTGGCTTGAAACTTCTTTATCACACTTTTAGACCAAGACCTTGCTGCCTTTGATTTGAGGAGCTTAGTTTTTGAACAACTTGAAGAAATTTATGGGAGATTTCTTGAATTTCTTGGAGATGAATTGATTTTTGGGTTTGGAATAAACCCTAGGTTTCTAGAGAATTCTTGAAAGCAAAATAGAGAGAAATGGAGAGAAAATGATCTTTTCTTCTCTACATATATATATATGTATATATAAGGCCACAAGGAGCGAAAATGACCAAGATGCCATTTTGAAAAATGCTGAAATTTGTTGATCGGGGTCTGTGACGGTCGATCTGACGATCTATCAGATTAGCTGACGGTCAACCAAGTCGTCCGTCACTCGAGTGTCAAAACTGGAACATTCTGCATCGGAGTGACAGTCGAAGTGATGGTCCGTCAGAGGGACTGACGGTCCACCATATCGTCCATCACTCGGGGCTCAGGAATGGGACATTCTGCCTCGGTCTGACGGACATCTTGACGGTCCATCAACTTTGTGACGGTCCACCACTTTGAATGTCACACGACATCCTAAAAAGAGAGCTACTGCCTTGGCTTGACAGGACACTTGATGGTCCACCAAGGACCTGACGTTCCACCAGGTCGACCGTCAAACCTGGGCGATCCGATAGCATTCAGTAAAACGGCCATAACTCAGTTATCCGATGTCAGATTTCAATGAAATTAGTATCAATGGAAATCTTGTTCAATGCTCTACATGAAAAAAAAAAGTGGAAATTAGAGAAATACAACATGGTTTAAACATCAATCACTTTGGAAGTCATGCATATCCTTTCAAAAAGATAGATTTAGGCTTAAGGAATGATTGGGGTATTACAATATCTCCCCCTTGGAAACATTCGTCCTTGAATGTTGCTAGATAGGCCAAGAATAAGAGAAAATGAGGATGCACAGCTGGAACTACTCACATAGAAGGGTTCACTTTACTCTAATACTGTTGAGTACTTTACCAAATGCACGAATCATAGAGGGAATAACCATATAGCTGAATGCATTAGATTAGGAGGAAACTGAATTAAGAGAATAGTACCTTCGGCTTGATTTGAACTCATGGGGAAAAGATGAGGGTACTTGACTCGCATATCTGCTTCTGCTTCCCATGTAGCACTCTCGACTGATTGATTTTGCCACAGAACTTTAACCAAGGGAACTTTCTTATTTCTTAATCGATGAACTTGATAGTCTAGGATTTCAACTGGGATTTCATCATACAAAAGGCTATCCTTAACATCACAACCTTCCGATGGACCAACAACAACAGAGTCTCAAATGTGCTTCTTGAGCATAGAAACATGGAACATGGGATGGACAGCTGACAATTCTGCAGGCAACTCAACCTCATAAGCAGCTTTCCCAACACGATCCAAAACTCTATAAGGGCCAACATATCTAGGACTCCGCTTCCCTTTCTTTCAAAATCTTTTCACCACTTTCATGGGTGAGATTTTCGAATACACCAAATCATCGACTTCAAACTTAAGAGCTCTTCTTCTCACATCTGAATACGACTTCTGACGGCTCTGGGCTGTCTTCAACCTCTCCCTAATTAACTTAACTTTCTCCATAGATTCGAACATAGCATCAGGTCCAATCACAGTAGCTTCACCCACTTCGAACTAGCCTATGGGCGATCTACATCTTCTCTCATACAAGGCTTCAAATAGATCCATTCCAATACTAACATGAAAACTATTATTGTAAGCAAATTCAATCAATGGCAAGTGTTAATCCCAACTTCCTTTGAAATGAAGAACACAAGCCCTTAACATATCCTCCAAAGTCTGGATAGTCCTCTCAGCCTGACCATCTGTCTACGAATGAAAAGCGAAGCTAAGATGAACTTGGGTGACAAGACCTTTTTGGAAGGCTCTCCAAAAATAAGAATTAAACTGAGTACCTCTATCGGAGATGATAGACAACGAAACTCCATGCAACATGACTAACTCTCAAATATACATCTTAGGATAGTCCTCTGTGGTGAAAGATGTATGCACTGGTATGAAATGTGTGGACTTAGTCAACCTATCTACAACAACCCAAATCAAATCATGATGACAGTGAGAAGGAGGTAAACCAGTCACAAAATCCATACTCACTTCCTCCCACTTCCAAGTAGGGATACTTAATTCTTACATCATTCCACTGGGTCTCTGGTGTTCTATCTTCACCTACTGGCAAGTTGAACACTTCTCTATGAACTTTGCTATAATTCTTCTTCATACCATTCCACCAATAAATCTCCCACAAATCGCGGTACATCTTGGTAGCATTGAGATTAATAGAATACCGCACGCCATGCGCCTCAGCCATAATCCTCTCCATCAGATCATCAACATCAGGAACACACAACCTATTCTGAAATCTCAATGCACCATCTCCCCCTTGGGAGAAAACCTCCACCTTTTGGTCTTTAACTGATTCTTTCAGTTCGACCAAACGAGAATCTGTATCCTGCTTATCTTTTACTTCAGAAACTAGGGAAGATTCATAACTACTTTGGACCCAAGCATTACCCTCAGTTGAGTCAAGTAATCTAACACCTAACCTAGCCAAATGATGCACTTTACGGGCTAACTCTTTCTTATCTTTCTCGTCATGTCCTACACTACCTATGGATAACCTGCTAAGAGTATCTGCCACTACATTGGCCTTGCCCGGGTGATATAACATACTCATATCGTAGTTCTTCCGCAATTCTAACCATCACCTCTGCTAAAGATTCAATTTTCTCTAAGTAACCACATACTGTAAAATCTTGGGATCCATAAAGACATCAACATGAACGTTGTATAGGTAATGTCTCTAAATTTTCAAGCAAAAACCACTGCAGCTAACTCGAGGTCATGGGTCAGATAATTCTTTTCATAAGGTTTCAACTATCGAGAGGCAAAGCTATAACCTTACCCTTATGCATCAACACACAACCCAAACCAACTCTAGAAGCATCATAATACACCACAAAATCATCTTCACCCTTCACAAGGGCTGAAGTGAGTTGAGTCTTCAACTCCTAAAAACTCTTCTCGCGAGAATTTGACCACTGGAATTTAACCTTCTTTTAGGTTAACTGGGTCAAAGGAGCAGCAATGGAAGAAAAACCTTTGATGAAATGATGGTAGTAGCCAGCTAGACCCAGGAAACTCCTACTATCAGATGGGAAAATAGGTCTAGGTCAACTTTTCACAGCTTCTACCTTTTGAGGATTAACTCAAATACCTTTAAAATAGACAACATGACCCAAAAAAGCAACTGATCAAAGCCAAAATTCACACTTGCTAAATTTGGAAAACAACTGCTGGTCTCTAAGGGTTTGCAAGACAACTCGGAGATAATTTGCATGGTCATTTTCACTTTGATAGTATACAAGAATATCATCTATGAACATAATAACGAACATATCCTGGTATGATCTGAACACCCGATTCATGAGGTCCATAAAAGATGCTGAGGCATTAGTTAAATCGAAGGACATGACCAACAATTCAAAATGACCATAACGAGTGCGGAAAGCTGTCTTTGAAATATCGCACTCTCTGACTTTAAGTTGGTGATAGCCGGATCTCAAATTTATTTTCAAGAAATAACTAGCACCTTGCAGCTGATCAAACAAGTCATCAATTCTAGTAAAAAGGTACTTGTTCTTGACCGTGACCTTGTTAAGCTGATGATAGTCTATGTACATGCGCAATGAACCATCTTTCTTTCGCACGAATAAAATGGGTGCACCCCAGGAAGACACACTGGGCCTTATAAAACCCTTATCAAGAAGATCTTTGAGTAATTCTTTCAACTCCCTAAGTTCTGTGGGGGCCATACGATATGGAGGAATAAAATTAGCTGTGTATCAGGGAGAAATCAATTCTGAATTCTATCTCTCTATCGGGAGGTACCCCTGGAGATCTTCCAGGAAAACATCAGAAAACTCATTAACAACACTAAGAGATTGAATAGTTGGAGTCTCAGACTTAGTATCTTTATATCGAACCAAATGATAGATACAACCTTTGGAAATCAACTTCCTAGCCTTAAGATAGGATATGAAATGACTTTTAGGAGATACAAAATTTCTGAACTACTCAAAGACTGGCTCATTGGGAAACTGAAACTTGACTACCTGAGTACGATAGTCTATAGACGTATAACAAGAGTGTAGCCAATCTATACCCAAAATAATATCAAAATCAACCATTTTTAGCTCAATCAAATCTGCAAACATGACTCTATTAAGAACAGTGATAGGACACTTCTTATATATTTGCTTAGCAACAACAGATTCACCCACTGGTGTAGAGACAAGAAAAGGCTCAAAAATCTTTTCAACACTAATTTCAAAATTCACAGCCACCAATGGAGTCACATAAGAAAGACTTGACCCAGGGTCCATCAACACATATACATCAAAATGAAATACACGGAGCATACCAGTAGTAACATCTGGTGAATCCTCCTTCTCCTGGCGGGGAGGTATAGCATAAAAGCAATTCTGGCACTGACCACCTACAGTACTAGATGAGGTACCCTGAAGAAAAGTAGGATGAACTACAGGGGCTGGAGCACTAATAGTTTGATTGTGGGAATGAACATCGTGACTCCCCTATCTAGCATATGGGCAATCTCTAAACTTATGGCCCAACTTACCGCAACGAAAGAAACCCCTCTGACCGATTAAGCACTCACTGAGATGGTCTCTACTGCACTTTGGTCATGGGGGAGGACGAGGTCTGTTACTCACACTATCCTGGGACCTGGACATAGTAGGCATATTACCCTACTCCGACCTAATTCTAAATGTAGGAGTACTGGCTGATGAAGGCACTGGCACAAGAGAACGGCTCTAGAACTGAGGGTGGGTCCCTTCCAAAAATCTAACCTAACTATACCCCAACTACTCAGATCTAACTCTCTTATTCCCTTTCACATACTCTCTCTCTTTTACTTTGTCTGCGTCAATCTGCTGAGCATGGATCATTAGTCTTGAAAGGTCCATGTCACTATTAAGCATAGCGGATCTATGCTCTTTCATGATAGAACCAAATACATTGGCCAAGAACTTACTCATACTAGTTGTAGAATCAGCCATCATATCGGAAGCATACTTAGATAACTGGTTAAACTTATGGCAATACTCCTTAACTGTTATGTGGCCCTGTCTCAAGTTCATAAATTCTTCTAATTTTACTTTCCTCAGCTTTGGGGGAAATAATCTGTCTAAGAAGGCATCTTGGAATAATTGCCAAGACACAAGAGCATCATTCTCCCCTCTACTCTTCCACTACATCTCCACTCAATTATAAGCAACATCTTTCATTTGATAAGCAGCTAATTCAACACTCTCCTCCTCAGTCACGTACATAATCTGAGTGATCTTTTTCACTTCATCTAAATATATTTATGGGTCCTCACCTACTTTCAACCCATAGAACTCAGGTGGATTCATTCGCATAAAGTCATGAACCCAGGCTGCAGCAGAATTATTCCTTTGTGGAGGTAAAATAGTAGCCTAGGTATTGGCTTGTGCATTGGCGGTGACCGCCTGGGCTAGCACTCGAAAAGTTGTACGGAATTTGGCATGGGATACGATCTCACCTAAAGGATCAATGGGTAGAGGTCGTTTGTTATTTTTGAGGAACATCTTTTCCAGATCATCTAATGTAGTGATAAAACTTAAAGGTTTTTCCTTCAACCAAAGTGAGAAGGGAAAGAGAGTGAGCCACACATATTTAGTATAGACTCTAGCGGGAACAAAGATATCACTAATCTCTAAGAAATTCTACAAATGGACTTATGGATCCTCCTATGATAG
Source organism: Capsicum annuum (assembly GCF_002878395.1). NCBI lineage: Eukaryota > Viridiplantae > Streptophyta > Magnoliopsida > Solanales > Solanaceae > Capsicum > Capsicum annuum. The sequence goes on from NC_061121.1 coordinate 77,175,360, forward strand.
GCTTGTCAATCCCCCACTACTATTCAATAACTGCACTATGTTCTAATTAATCTCTAATCTACGTCTAAGTTTTAGTCTAGGGATGGCCAAGGTAATATTGATTGTGAGTGAGAATGCCATTTTGTATCATGAGAGCTAGTTGATCTTCAGCAATGCCATTTTGTATCATGCGAGCTAGTTGATCTTCAGCCATCGGGGTAGGAATAACTTCTTCCTAATGAATTTGAACTATTTGATAGGGTAGTACTGCTACTCTCATCAACTAATGTAAGGGTCACTCAGATTCAGGATATGGGTAAACTAAATCCTTTTTCCTTTCCAAGTTTTAAACCTATGCCTACAAATTCAAAAGCTATGATCAAGTTGTAGCACTTATAAGACAAAATAACAAAATAAAAACTGAGACAGTTGGCAATTTTCAAGTCCCTAGCAATGGGGCCAAAAACTTATTATGTTCTAGGACACACGCAAGTATGCGTGGCCTTTCAAGTAGTAAAATGGCCTTTCAAATCCAAGTATCGATCCCCCAGGAACTTGTACTTAATAACAATCTAATTTTAGTATTAATACCAAGATTAAAACAAGTATAAGAGTAAGAGAAGCCAATAATGTTTGAGATTTAAGAACTTAAAGTAGCCGTAAACAAGTTAATAATGTGTGTTAGTGACAAGAATGGGGAGGAATCCACGATTATGGAAATACGAACAATCCTATATGGTCATACAATCTCATTATTTTTGTTAATAATCTTGGTTGTTGATTTACGAGGTTGATAGCATGACTATGGTCTTTCAAGCCTCTAAGCATCTATCTAACTTAGCCCCATAATACATCATTGAGATGGGATGCAAGAACAAAGTAAAATGCATTTATATTCATACCATATATGAACAAAATAGATATAATTAGGTATATTCCTATCCAAAATGCAAATCTTAACTTCAATCCCTTGAATGAATAAGATCCCTTCTGAGCTCATAATAGAAATATAAGTTTATCCTAAGGGTCGAAAATCCATAGAATAGTAATAATAAGGATATATGAACAACCAAACAACGATAATAAAACTAAACAAACTCAATTAAAAGCATAAGCAATCATGTTCTTGGCCTCAACTCTAAATAAAGGTGTTTAGCCACTTATGGATTTACAATGAATCACAAGAAAAAAATTTATGTAAAACAACCAAAATTAAACTAAAGGAAAGATTCAAACCCCTAAAAGAAGCCTCCTCAATTTTATTTCAATCCCCAAAAAAAGCTCAAGGTTGGTAAAATAAAGTGGGAGTGTACTATTTATAGTTGGAACCAAAGGCCCGTTTTGAAACCATGGGTATGCCACGCTCTTGTATTGATGCAATAGGGGCATGGAACACCTTTATCACGGATGATTTCTGAAATTTGACATTTTTTTATATCCAATGACATGTCAAGCCCTTATCTAAGAGGCTAGAGGGTGTGGCATTCCCTTGTGCTAAGAAATTCCAAATTTCATCCATGTAAGCTCCTCTATTTGGCTTTAAGTTCCTTACTTTGTGGTTGTCTTTACACCTCAAATTCAGCTTCTTAATATACCATCATTGAGTTTAAAATACTACAAGGCTTCCTGTATTATTAAACACCATAAAATAGTGCTTAACATATAGAAATCAACAGGATCAACTAGACCAACATAGAGCTCAAGCTAGTAATACTAGTTTTCTCATCAAAACTCTAAGTGATCATTTTCATTATAAACTCATCTTGAAAACACCTAAAACATTATAAACATGTACTTTAACACTTATTTGCTCAATTTTATGAATATAAACTCATTACATACACTAGAAGTCCTCAAACTAGTCTAAATGTATAGGGATTATGATACTTAGGTGCATAAATCCACCTAAGATAAAAGACCTCTATAAAAGTCCTCTTAAACTCACTCCAATTAGAGATCAAGTAATTAGAAAATTATACCAACCAAAAATTTACTCCATCTATCAATGATAATGGAAATAATTATAATCTAATAGCGACTTGGATCACACGAGGTATCTTATATGCCTTAAAAATCCCTACAAAGTTCATTAAGTTCAAACTTTCATCATTAATATAGTTTCCACCAAATACTCCCTTCATGTTCATCAATTATATCATCGTACTAACGATACCCAACTTATACTTAATGCTTAGTGGGGGAGGAACTATTGAACATATTACACTTACATCATCTAGATCAACATCATCTTTCTCATCAAACTGAGTGGTATATCAATAGATCTGCTGATTATGGCCAATATTTCTTATGTCTAGCAGCATTGGATTCATCTTCACAAACCCTAGCATGTTCCTTGAGTGTAGCCAAATTGACTGTCTAATCCTATCTAGTTGGTTCATTAGTTGTAGGTTGGTGTTGCCTTTTTAGTGAGCTGATCTTTCTCTTGTTATTGAGCTTAATGAGAAAAACATTATTTATCAACCAACATCTAGTTTCTGGCTTTCATCAGAGTTTTGTGGTTATCGAGTGCACTCATTCTCCATAAATATCTTTCAAGTTCATGATCGATTAGAATTAAGGGATTGCCTTGACTCTAAGTATTAGGCATACAAAAGGTTGTACCCTAAGAATAGAACAAAAACAATATAAAAAATCAATTTGGAAATAAGGACTAATTATCAAATAAAAACAATTGAGGTAATCCTAAACCGTATTCACTAGCAATAATGCCAAGATTTGATGTCTCCCAAATAACACATTCTAATGAAATATAACACAACCATTGATTAAATATATAATCTAACATGGGTTTAGGTCAATCCCAAAAGGAATACAGCTAGAAGCTAGGTCAATGCAATTATTTTAACTATTTTGAATGAGAGGTTTAAAATAATATGCATATAGTTTATAATTTATAGTAACATGTAAACGGTTATCAGCATATATAAAAGCAATTAGTAAAAATGGACTATGATTGTATTTCTTGAGATTTAACAACTACATAAGCGTAGCGTACTAGTGATTTATCCCAGTGCTTGGCATGAAAAATCAATAACTTATGTTCACCTAAATGGTTAGTCCCTAATATAAATGATATCACCCATTCACCTACTCAATCCATAAGTCTTTTTATTTACTAAACCATTCCCATGATCTTGGATTAGCTATCCCTAGAAAAACTCAAGGTATTAAATGGTGGTTGATAGCCTCAAATCTCTACTATTGATCTTTTTCCCCATGTGTTATCACATTGATCCAATAAGTATGAATTAAGGTAGGTTCTAACATTTTCAATCGTTAAAATACAATCAATATGAAGTGAAGAATAATGCATATATGAACATCAATCAAGAATTACTAAGTAGATTAGCCTACTTCATTAATTAATCATAGTTCCCATAACTCTAGTTATAGGATTTATCTACTTATGTTCAATCATAAACGTACAAAATATATAGAAGAAATCCTAAATCTTAAATTATCAAATATAACTTAATGCTTAAGAATCAATATATGACTAATCTCAAAAAAACATAAAAGCAATGTCAATCATACTAGTATATGTTGCATCTTAGGATATAGAATGTGTAACATCTAAAAGAAAACCTAGGAAAGGTATATATAGATAAAACAAAAATTATCTTAAGCATAATAGGGTTATAGGCATGATATTACCTATAAGTCATACAACAATCATGACTCAATTTAAGTCATGCCTCGCCCTTTAATGTTCTTCATCTAGATTATGTCTCCAATATGCAATTTGTGTCTTTATCATACGAGTACTACTATGCTTCATGCATACTAAACCCAAGTTAAACAAATCTTGCGTCCCATAATTCTCAAGATGTGTAAGTATGACTCGTATCTTAACTTGATGACCTGAGTTACCATCCAAGGCCACTGATTCAAAACTTTAACCCTTGTGTTCTTTCTTCTCATAATCTATTAGGATGATTCAAATAGACTCGTGGTTAATACCTATGACTTCATAGGTATAGTCTTCTATTGGAATTTGATTTCACCTTTTTGGGATCTCAACTCCAGTCATCAATATGGGCCTTAGTACATCTCATGCTTGACTCTATGAGTTATACCACAGATCCATAAGTCAATACATAACACAACTTCAATTCTTTTTTCATTTTCATTTACGAGGCCTATTTTCTTATATAAACCCACATAAAATCTAACAAAAGTGCTTAAGATATACAAAACTGCCATATTTTAATTATCAAAGTATCATAAAACCACATTGGATCAACTATTTAGTATTGATATTTTCTTGTGGTTTACCTCTTCTACTTATTTATATGATACAGATTTTATATGTGTGGGTTTTACTTACCTACCAAAATAGTAAGGTATGTTGGATCATGACGCATATTTGGGTCATGACATATTGTTATCAGAGTACTTTGTTTATTGCTCACACTAGTATAAGCTGACTCTAGTATAGTCTTATGGATTAATATAGAGACATTTGTTATATATATTTTAGAGACCAAAGGACTTTACGGAAAATCTTTTTTTCATATAAGGATGGATTGATTTCATCCCTTACTAAGATTTTTGTTTCACTATCACAATAATGGAGAATAATTATTCTACTATAGAGAGATATCATGAGCCCATTTCATTATCCATGTTTACTTTCTATTTCATGATACGTGGACTTTGCAAAGAATATAGTAGAAGACAAGATGGAGGTCGATAGGGAGGTAGATCATTGATGGATGTTGAGAATTTAGCTATAGTAGAACCTTTTGAGAATAATTCTAAGGTTGGGTCTAATTAGATTTTAGGTAAGAAGGTTCTCCTTGTTCAGGCCTCACTAAGGTTTATAGCTTCTCTAAAACTCTAAAATGCCCTAGTTTATGTTCTGGGTTTGTTAGAGGGAATGGACCTGGGTGGTAAATTAACTAGTACTCTAGGGTTTGCAAACTTAGGTTGGGTCTCAAACCTAAAATCAATAGCCTACCCTAATTTTCCATGACCTAGTAGGCTAACCTGAAAGTGTAGTAACTAGTTTGATGGTATGACATTATTGGGTATAGTAGTTATGGGTATGGATATATCCATATAGGTCGATGATGTCAGATAAGGAGTTGAAATGGCTTAAAAATATTATGAATAATGGAGCAACCATAGTTTAAGGATGGACAGAGTAAGGATTCATATTATTTTCTAGCAAGTTTCCCCAAAAAACTTTAGTGTGGGGTTGGTAGAGTCCTACGGGGTTGACTACATAACTTTTTAAGTTCAAAGTCCTGACAAGAACTAGTGACTCTCTTATGACTTATGTATTATTTGTATATAATATTATTAATTTATTTATCTTTATAGTTTGAGGAAAGAGAAATGACATCGGTTCTATCACTTGACTTAGGTTGGAATTTTGGTGGCTTAGTATGATACATAATTCTATGAAGTGTCTCTTTATGTCTTAGTGATTTTGCTAAGTGTGACAAAGAGGATTCACAAATATTTTAGGGTTCTAACCTTCAAGAAATGAGAGCTAGATTGTTTTATAGTTTAGTCTGAGGATTTCTTTCACAAAGTATTTGAGGTTGTGAAGGATTTCAAGCTCATGCACCATTAGCAGTTTGGATATTTAAACAATAAAAGGTCCTACACTTTTGGTTATTTTAGTTAAACCTCTCTTGAGGATGAGGTTCATTAAGGAGAGGCTTTCATCCTTAGAATAGTAGGCTAGTTCTTGCAGCTATTTTGGTGTCTGAGGGTAAGTGCTCAAGATATGAATCCTTTAATCTATGATTGACTTCTTATGGTTCATTTTAGAGGTAGTGGCTATTCTATCTATTCAAGGTATGTTCACTATATGATAGCTCCTAGATCTTGTTATGAGTATGATAGCCTAGAGTATCTCAAGAGATGTTGTCCCAAATTTAGAGGTAGAGGTAGACAATGAGGTACTCAGGATCTAGTTATGATAGTAATACCTTTATCCATGGTTCGTGGTGGATCTCAAGCATATATGGGTATACCACTGAAAGATGACAGAACGGTTACTAATATAGTTGGTGACAAGGTCCAGTATTATGCTTTTCTAGGTAGAATTGAGGCAGATTCCTCTAATGCAATTTTTACAAATATTGTCCAAGTATCCTAAGGACTCGATTCAATATTATTTGACCTTGGTTAAACTTTCTCCTATGTGTGTGCATATTTTGGATTGAGTCTTTATATGTAATATGAGTGCTTATTGTTTTTATATTCATATTGTTATACCAATAGGTGATTTTTTAGAGGTAGATGAGATGTACTAATCCAATGGGGTGAATATTTTAGGGTATGATACTTGGGTGGACTTGATTATTTTGGATATAGTGTATTGATCTGATTTTAAGGCATAGATTATATTTCTTCTTATCATTCTATCTTGTATTATAAGCCAAGACAACCACTCTAGTTATTCTTAGTGTATCGAGGTTGGAGTGAAAGGATAAATAGGTTGTATATCTTAAGAGAGTGATTTCATTCCTTAAGTTATATCAATTGCTTAAGATGAGTTATCTTTCTTATTTGGCTTATGCTTTAGATATTAACAACACCAAGACTTTTTTTAAAGTCAGTAAAAATAGTGAGAGAGTTTCACGATGTGTTTCCTAATGACCTTTTAGGTATTCCACCAAATACAAATATCAATTTTGGTATTGATTTAAGCTATTTACTAAACCCATTGTCATCCCTTCCTTTAGGGTGGGATATAACACAAATTAGATGAAGAGATGGTAGAAAGGTTACTAAGACAAGTGGTGATATGGCCAAGTGTTATTCTTTTTCATGTCTAATTGTGGAAGATTCCTCTGATTCAGTTATCATGGTTATCATCCTAGTATGTCTAGAACCTATTTTAGTATTATTTGATCTTGGTTTAACTTTGTCCTCTAAGTATACATATTTTCAATTAAGTCTTGCTATAAGGTGTGTGTTTTTTGTTGTGCCTATTTATATTGCTACCCTAGTAGATGATTCTTTAGTAGTGGATGAGGTGTACTAGGCCTGTGTTGTAACCCTTTTGAGGTATGATACTTGGGTGTACTTGACTATTTTGGATATAGTGGATATTTATATGATTTAAGGCATGAGTTGGCTTTCGTTGTATCATGCTATCTTGGATTGTCATGCCAAGACACCCACTCTAGTTATTCTAGATGTACTAATGTTAGAGTAGAAGGGCAAATAAAGTTCATACCCTAAGAGGGTGATTTTTTTTCTTCGGGCAGAATATTGGTTGAGAATAGGTGCCTTTGTTATTTGGATACTATTTTAGATATTAGCATTGGTATTCTTCTTTTAGATTCACCGAGGGTGGTTAGAGAGTTTTTGGATGTGTTTCTAAGTGACCTTATAGTTCCATAAAATAGAGATGTTGATTTTGATATTGATTTAGAGTTGGTCATTAAGTCCATTTCCATCCCTTCCTATAGGATGGCTCTTGTGGAGTTGTAGGCAAGTTGCAAGAGTTTTTGAGTAAAAGTTTCATTAAATCTAGAATTTTTCCTTAGGGTTCTTTAGTATTGTTTGTGATGAATAAGGATAGGTTAATGTAGATATATTAATTATCAATGGTTAAACAAGGTGAATATCACAAATAAGTATCTTTTTCTTTGTCACTTCTGCGGGCTTTAGTGTATTCAAAGATTTACTTGAGGTCAAGGTACCATTAGTAGGTGATTATGTCTTTGAATAACCATAAGATGACTTTTATTACTTTGCCTGGTCATATGAATATTTGGTTGTCTTTTGATTAATTCCCCAGCGACATTCATGAAGTTGATAAATAGAGTGTTTAAGCCTTATCTTGATTCATTCATTATTGTGTTCATTAGTGATATTGTAGTGTATTCCAAGAGTGGGAAGGAGCATATGCAATATTTGAGGATTATTCTTTAGAGATAAAAAGATGAAAAGTTGTATGTTAACTCATTGAAGAGTGAGTTTTGCTTATTTCAATGGCATTCTAAGAATATTAAGTGTCTAGGGAAGGTAGCACAGTTGATCCGTCTAAGGTTTAGGTAGTTCAAGATTCATCTAAGCCAATTTCACCAACTGAAATTCAAAGATTTATTGGATTATTTTGTTACTACAGATGGTTAATAGAGATTTTCTCTACTAATACAGATCTTTTGACTATATTGACTTAGATAATTATTGCTTTACGAAGGTCTAATGATCATGAATCAAAATCTCAAGGCTTTATTGACTTCAACAACTATTTTTACCTTACTTATAGAAGGTGAAGGTTTTACTGGATATTATGATACTCTAGGAGTTGGTCTTGGTCTTATATTAATGTAGAGGGAAAATATTACAGCCTATGCTTCAAGACAGTTGAAGACTCATGAGAAAAACTTCCCTACCAATGATTTAGAGTTGGAGGCACTACTAGAAGGATCTAAATTTAAGACATTATAGACAGTTGGGGTTGTTGAAGGGCTATGATTTGACTATTATTTCCAACTAGGTAAGGCCAATATTATGAAAGATGCTTTGGTGGTGGAGAAACCTTTAGTTGTGGATGTTTAGAGTTTGGCCAATTATTTTATGAGACTTGATATTAGTAAGCCTGGTAGATTTGTCAATTATGTGGAGACACGACCTTTATTAATTAAGTAGATTAAGGATAGATAGTTTGATGATGGAATATTACATCATTCAGGAAAAGGTCTTGAATGGCAAAGCTAAGAAAGTAATTCTTGATCTAAAGGATGTTTTAAGAATCAAGGGTCAGATTTGTGTTCGTTGGGTTAGGGAATTGACTAGATTGATCATAAAGAAGGCTGATAGTTCAAGGTATGTAGTTCATCTGAGAGTATCAAAGATATATAATTGTTGGAAGCAGCATTATTAGTGGTACCGTATTATTGTGGAGTTTGTCGCTAAGTGATTTACCAGTAAGTGTAGAGTGAGTACCAAAGGCCAAGTGGCATGACTCAAAGAAAGCCTATACTCGAGTGGAAATGGGGGCATATTACTATAGATTTTATAGTTGATTTAGTGAAGATTGATTCTAATTCAATGATAGTGGATAGTTTGACAAAATCAGATCATTTAGCACTTGTGAAACTAACTATAATACATAGAGGATGGCTTAGACATATATTCAAAAGATAGTTAGATTTAATAGTATGTCTATTCCATTGTTTTGGATTGAGCTTCTCAATTTATATTGTATTTCTAGAGATCTGAAAAGGCGAGAGTTGGATACTCAGTTAAAGATGAGTGTAGCTTTTTATCCTCGGATAGATAGTTAGTTAGAGTAGACAATTTATGTTTTGGAGGATATACTTAAAGCTTGTATAATTGACTTTGATGGTTAGTGGGATTGGTTCTTACCTTTAGCAAAGTTTTCTTACAATAATAGTTACCGTTCCCATATTTAGATAAGGATTTTAATAGGAGGAACTATAGGTCTCTGATTGGTCAGTTTTATTCTTTAGAGGTTAGGCAATAGGGTACAAACTTGTTGAGAGATTCTATGGAAAGTGTGAAGCTGATATAGAGTCAACTCTTAACAACATAGAGTAAGCAAAAGAGTTATTCATATCAAAGAGTTCGTGACTTGGATTTTATGTCTTGTGAGTGAGTTCTATTGAATAAATCACCCTGGACAGTGTGATCAAGTTTTGGAAGAAAGGCAAGCCTAGTCTGAGGTTTATTAATCTTTTTGAGATTCTACAATATGTTAAGGAGGTAGCTTATAACTTGGATTTACCTCTTGATCTTTTAGTGGTGTATCTCATTTTTATGTCTCAGTGTTGAAAATATATCATACCAATGGTTTTCATGTGGTTATGGATAGAATGCTTCTCAATGTGGATGGTTGGGTGTTACATGAGCTTTTCAATTTTGTAATTTTTTGAGCTAAAATGGCTGATTTTTTTAAATGTTTGGAGATTATAAAATCGTATGAGAATCTTTTTAAAGTTCATTAACTTTGGAATGTCATGTTTAGAAAAATAAAGCTTTCAGTTTGTGTCGTAAGGCATTCTGATAGATTTCAAATATTAATTAGAAACTCAAAATTTAAAGGTTTAGAGTTGACTTCGGTGAACATTCTTTAATAACAATCTTTGTTTGGTGTTTTGATGATTTAAATGAGTCCAGAATATTATTTTTAGTCTTGTATCATAGTTGGATTTTATATAGATTGAACACATAGGTTTCAGGGTGAATTTTCATGGTTGATTATAAGTTTGACCATTATTTAGGCTGTTGTAGGTTTGTTTGTGCAACCACACTAGCGTTGCTTGGTCTTCACTAGTGAAGAAACATCCATGGATAAGTATTTCTACAATAAATCCTTGTCAATTTGGGGTCGATTGATCTTATGGGGTCCACACTACACTGATGAAGTCACAGCTACAAATTTCCCTATGACTGCAAGCTCTCGCATTCGACACTAGTCTACTCCATAGGTCTTCATGGTACAAGTTGAGTCTAGCAATATGGAGTTTATTTTCATCTGTAGTTCAGCACCTATGACAAGGTCTCTATATGTGTCGTATCATTGTAACTTAACAGTAGATTTTTCACTTTTCCTTATTTTCCATATCTTAATTTTCAAAGCTTGGGGTCTCAATTTTGGGAGACTCCAAAACCATTTTTCAATGATTATTCCATGGGTATGACTCTTATGCTATTTTAACACTTTCTTCAGTAATATATTTATGATTTCATTTTTGAATCTTTATATTTCAATTGGGAAATTTTGAGATTTGGGGGTAGAGTTGAGAAATGGTATTTTGAGGTTTTAAAGGTTGATTGTAACTTTATTTTATATGAAATTTTGTATGTGAACTTTTTAAGTTATGGGTTATATGATCTAGTAATAAAATTTCATTTTTACCCTTTTGGTCTCAAGGTTTCTCTTGGGTTGACTATTGGAACTCAAAATTAAGGATTAGAAAAATGGGTGTCTATGGGTTTATTTTCTTATATAAAATATGTGTGTTATCAGGTCGGACTTATTGAGAGGATCTTTAGAAGGGTAAATCTTTGGTTTGCCTATTTGGACTTTCTTTAAGGCCAGTTGTGACTTTCTTTGACTCTTTTTTAGAGTGTTTATGTGTTAGCTATTTGTATAAGGAGTAATACAAAAACGGGGGTCTCATATAGATGATATGAAGAGAACTATGTTGTATCGGTTTTATGTCAAAAGGTTACGAATGGATAATTAAATTGTTTAGATTATTTTCTTATTATTGATAGTTGGTTTACAGTGTGAAAGGTAGAATAGTGATCCTACTAGACTTTTGTGATGATGATTTTACCTGCATTGGGTTAGATTGATGATATTTACTTTTGTAGCTAATGTTTTTGATTGAGTATAGCCTTGTGTCCCTAAATTGAAATGATTATTTTAAAATAACTAGCATGCCCGATAGGAAAATGCTTCGTGTGAATTTTACTAACTTTGACTTGCATGCCTCGTGGATCCCAACAAGTTATTCAAGGAAGCAAATGTATATTGTACAATACATTACATCTATGTCATCATTTTTATTTGATTGGACCGTATATCATTATGTTTAGTGATTGACCAATATTATTGATCTTTTTCTCATTCAAGGAGTAACGGATTTTGTAAAATGTTATTCCATATTATTGTTATATATCTGTTAGACTAGTTGTGCTTTCCTTGTTGGCAGGTGTCCACAAATATATATCATAACTATATTTTAGATGGTTCTCATCATAACTTTGAAGTAGGTTTAGTTGATTATGTTATTGTGTGGTTGATGTTTTGTAATCACTCTTGTTTATATTGCACTTTTTGTGCCGGTGTGGAGTTAGTTCCCTAGATGCTAAGTTTGACTCAGTGTTTTGGTGTTTCCTTGTGATTTAGTTGTAATGGTTAATCAACTCTAGTGCCTATCAGTTCTCTTCTATTATTTTTTGACATTTTATCTTTGTAATGACCCTATAGGTCACTCTTTGTATTTCCGCTTATTTTCACATTAGAGCTTTCATAGAGCTTCCCCAAGTCATTTATGACTTGCTGGGATTGGCAGTTTAGTTACTAGATAGTTTCTTTGGTTTTTAGAGCAATTTCCTATTTAAAGTCTTCGTAGTTTCCAAATGGCCTTCGAGAAAAAATCTTTAGTAAAATAATCTTATATGAAAATTCTAACTGCGCTAGCAGCTTTGGAATATTGATTTTACGCATAGTAGTCCTTTGGATAGAGAATTGAGACACCCAAGCTTATTTTGACCTATTGGTCAAAAATTTAAGAGAATGAAATATGAATGTTGGACCCATATTTTGTCTAAACAACCTCAGATTGAAAATCTGAGGGTTACATCGCGTCCAAAATGTCAAATTTGGTATGATTATATAGTTCGTTTGCATATACAATGTTCCTAAGAAATCTCCAGCACTCAGTCGAACCATTTTTTGAATATGTAAAATATAGTTCACCAGGTTTCTGGTGCACCAGGATAATGGCATATTGGACTACGATTGCGAAGGGATGTTGCGGTCATAATTCATATAGAAGATGAGATATCATGCGATCGCGAGGAAGTAGGTCGCGATAGGCCACAACCATTATGGTTATTATGAGTTCATAGTGAAGTCATTTGAGTTGACTAATGCCCTAGCCACGTTCATGGATTTGATGAACCGAGTATTTAGGCCTTATTTGGATTCCTTCGTGATTCTGTTCATCGACAACATACTTGTGTATTCAAGGAGTAGAGAGGAGCATCCATAATATTTTAGAATCACTCTCCAAACTAAAGAGATCATGTGATTTTTTCCAAGTTCTCTAAGTGTGAGTTTTTGCTTAAGTTGGTGACATTCCTAGGACATGTGGTATCTAAAGATGGTACTGTAGTGGACCTAACCAAGATTGAGGCTCTTCGTGATTGGGCTAGACCTACACCTCCGATGGAGGTTCATAGCTTCATTGGCTTGGCCAATTATTTTAGTTGATTTATGGAGGGTTTTGTTACTATTTTAGCACCTATGACAAGGTTACCTCAGAAGGAGGTTCCTTTCCAATGTTCTACAGAGTTTGAGTTAAGCTTTGGAAATCCTAAGGAATTCCTTACTTCATCTCCTATTTTAGCTCTTCTAATTGGGGGTAAGGGATTCACCATATTTTGTGATGCTTCTAGTATTGGTTTGGGTTGTGTATTGATACAACAGAGTTGTATTATAGCTTATGTTTCTAGATGGCTTAAGGTGCATGAGCGAAACTACCCCATTCATAATTTGAAGTTGGCGGCAATAGTAGGCTGTGCATTGTGATACTATCATCGATCATTGCAGTCTTTAGCATCTTATGACCCATAGGGAGCTTAGGTCTAGATAGCCTAGATAGATGGAGGTTCTTAAGGATTATGATATTTCCATCATGTATCATCCAGGGAAGGCAAATATCATAGTAGATGTCTTAATTCATAAGGTCATGAGTATAGGTATCTTGGTATGTATTTCCATTTCTCCAAGGCCATTGGCACGAGACATTAAGTCCTTCGACAATGTGATGGTTCGTCTTGATATTTCAAACCTTAAGAGGATTCTTGCTAGTGTTGAGGTGAGATTTCATTATTTGAGCAGATTTAAGATCATTAGTTTGAGGATAGTAAGCTTAGCTTCCTTTGTGACCAAGTGTTTAGTGGTGAGTCCAAAAAGAACACTATAAATTTGTAGGGTGTTTTGAGGTTTGATGACCGCACTTGTTTCTGGGGATTGATAACTTGATTTAGTTTATTTTGCATGAGGATCATCGCTCTAGATATTCTATTCATCCCGAAACAACCAACATTTATAGAGATTTGAGACAACATTATTGGTGGTGTGGTATAAAGAAAGATATGGCAGATTTTATAGCTTGATGCCTATGTTGTCGGTAGGTAAAGGTCAAGCATCAGCGGCCTGGTGGATTGACTTAGATATTACCCATTCCCGAGCAGAAATGGGAACGAATTACCATTGATTTTATTAGTGGTTTACCTCTCACTTCCCGGGTTATAATGGTCTTTGGGTTATTATAGATCATTTGACCAAGTCAACACGCTTCATTCCTATTCAGATGTCCTTTAGTGCTGAGAGATTAGCCCATTCTATGTTTGGGAGTAGTAATTTGCATTGTATGCCTATTTCTATTATTTTGGGTTATGGTTTCATGTTCACTTTGAGATTTTGGAGAGATTTTTAGGAGGAGTTGGGTATTCAGGTGGATCTCAATATAGCTTTTCATATGCGGAAAGATGGTCAGTTGGAGAAGAATATTCAGGTTCTTAAGGACAAGCTTCGAGCCTTTCTTATGGATTTTTTAGGCCAATGAGAGGAGCACTTGTCCTTGGCAAAGTTTACGTATAATAAAAATTAGCATTTGATTATTGAGATGGCGCCTTTTGAGGCTTTTTATGGTAGAAGATGGTTGTAACACCCTATATTCAAGTACGTGTATTGGTCTTATTTATATGGAATTAATTTTTTTATTTTATTTATACCAAAATTTGCCCGTCGATGGTTTCATGCGAAGGTTATTGAGTAATATTTTCAACAATATAAAGATATCCAAAAACAGATAGGTTTCGGATATAATCGAGCACGTTCGAAACTATAAAATGGTGGTCGGGATATTTGGGAATGTAAATGTGCAGGAAAATTTTCTGCACACAAACTACTGAGGCCAGCTGAATTTTTGGGTCATCTTCGAACAATCATAACTCCCTTAATATAATAAACTGGGAGAGCTGCAACCTATGAAAAGAAAGATCTTTCATTCTTCTTTCTAATTCAATTGGTTTCATCCAAATCTAACATCTAAGTAAGGAGTTATACTTGTTTTACTTCAGCCTATCAAAACAGATTTTTAGGGTCAACTTCAAATGAGCATAACTCCTTGTACAGGACGAACTGGGTGGCCTACTTTATATGAAATGAAATACCTTTGAATTATCCTTCCAATGATACCAATTTCCCCCAAATCCGATATCGGAGCACAGAGTTATGGTCGATCTACTTTAACTTATCAAAACAGTCCACCAAAGAACAGATTTGACATTATTTAAATTTTAAAGGCATTTTGGTCATTTCCTATTATATTATGGACGGGAATATGTGTATATGTAAATGTATATGAGTTCAAAAACTCATTTTCATCATCAATCATTGAGAAAGAACAAACCCTAGCCAAATTTGACCTTTAAATTACATTGATTCAACCGTAGAAATTCCAAAGTAATCCGATAACTGTGTTTGTCATCTCGAGAGCTTCGAACGGCACCTATTATTTGTAAAAACAGTATTGAATAATCAAGAGGTGAATTCTAAGGTATGAATATTATTTGCCTTTATTCTTTTCCATATGTATATGTGTGATAGAGGATTATATGTATTGGTTGTTATTGAAAGGTGATGGAAATAGGGTTATGGACTATTTTGCATGGTTTGGTTGTATTGAATTGTGGAAGGTGGATATGGTGATATACTATTGAATTGATGATTATTTATGTCTATGGCTCAATTTGGTTTAATGGATTGGTTGGAAGTATAAATGAATCCAAACTTGATATTGGAGGATGTTGTATGAATATGCATGGCATGTGAATGTAATTGAAGTATAAGAGGGTTAAAGTGACACCCTTTATGGGGTAATTAAGGCTTAATACTTAACCACTAGTTTGGTGAATTCAAATAATTGAATTGTGACGTTTGGTTGCTAATACTAGATTGCTATATATGTTCATTGTAGATAAGTAATCCAAAAAGATGGGAAGTCCATTTGGGACTAGTATTGAAGGTTGACAGTCAGGTATGTAAAGCATACTCTATACCATATCTTTGGCATGAAAGTGAACAATTGTTCTATTAAGAAAGTTTCCAAAGTTATTCAATAATATGTGATCCATAATGGTTTTGTATGATGTCCTACATTACCAATGAACTTGTTTCCACCCTATAAGATGTCAAGACATTCCAATACTTACTTGTCTTCTAAATCTTACATATTTATTGCACTAATGAATGTCAGAAGGTATCTGGTTACTCAAAAAAGATACATGTGCTATTAATGACTCCAAAACATTTCATTGATATACCAATAAGTTCCTATTTCATTGTTATGGCATTGATGACTCCAAAACACTTCATTGATGTGCCAATGAGTTTTTACTTCATTGTTATTGCATTGATGGTCTATTTATATGTCTCTTATTGAGGTAGCATAGTTTCAAAGTATCAAAAATGAGGTGGCGATTGAAATGACAATCTCAAAGATTAATTGAACTAAGTGATGGAAGTTCTCTCTTATCGGGTAGTATCCTAGGGGCATAAGCCTATCATGGGTCGATCCCTATTTATGTGTTTATGGGTGGTATCCCAGGGGCATAAGCCTATCATGGGTCGATCCCAGTTGATATGTACTGGAGGCAGCCTAATGGTCACAGTATAGTACAATAATGATTACAAAGATGATAGGAATGAAGGTAAAGTGATTGAATAAATTCAATGTATAGGTTGTCACAAGTTCTAATAAGTATGGTCCACTTCTATTACGATTTATTCACTTGTTTCTAATTTCTATTGAGCTCCTATATCATATACGATTATCTACAGCTTTACATACTCAGACATATTTTGTACTAACGCCCCCCACGGGGAAGCTGTATTTTATGCTGCAGGCACATGTACCTTAGCTCAAACACCACACAAGTAGGAGCCAGGATATCCAGCTGCTTTTGGTGAGATCCAGTTTTCTTCGAGGCTTTCTGTGTCATATCCAGTCACTTTTGGTATTGTATAGAAGTTAGTTATATGGCGTGGTATGTCCTGACCTTAGTTAAACTCTGTGTATTGTCTAGAGGCTTTGTAGACCTAATGTACAGTCAAGGTGGTGTTTTGTTAATAAACATGATGGCTCGAACGGCCAAGTATTGTATATACATATATGTGTGTGCTCGAGCTTATACAGGTTGTTATTTCCTTTTATATGCAATATGATGCTATCCGAATTTCGGGTTGTCATAGAGGTATGCATGGGAAGTATAAGGTTATGAGCTGGTTCTCCCGGGCCTCCTCAATTATGGGTGCTAGTCCGCCCCAATAGGATTTAAGGCGTGACAAAAGTGGTATCAGAGAATTTTGTCCTAGTGAGTCTACAAAGTCGTGTCTACGTAGAGTCTTGTTTATCGATGTGTCGTGCACTGCATCTATAAACAGGAGGCTATGGACATTTAGGAATTATTTCTTTCTTCATGTATTAGATCGTGTGATAGAGCCTATATTGTATATGAAGTCATAGTTGATCACTGAATCTGTTTGTTTCTCTTATTATAGTAATGATGCCAATTACCAGAAGCAGGAATACCGGTAAGCAAGTAGATGTGGCTACCGGAGAAGGGACTAGTAAGTCACCCACTATACCAGCTAATCATAGTGAGGCGCTAGCTTAGCATGCATCAGAAACTTCTTCCACTCTAGAAGAAATAAGGGGGAGGAGAACTCTATCCCCAGAGCCACCTAGTAATGTTTTTGATCAAGATCTTAGAAATGCAGTGCAACTTTTGACACGTATAGTTGCTGGGCAAGCTCAAAGGCAAGCCATTCCTACCACGGGTCCTAGTGGTACAGATAGGGCGGCTAGCCTTCGAACACAGGATTTTCTTAAGATGGATCCTCCCACTTTTACTGAATCAGATCGTAACAAGGACCCATAGTACTTTATTTATCAAATTCAAAGGGACTTAGATGTTATGCATGTAACGGGTAGAGAGACAGTGGAGTTAGCGGCGTATAGATTTAAAAGGGAGGCTATATATTGGTACGAGGACTAGAAATGATCTAGGGGTATTGATGCACCCCCAGATACTTGGAAAGAGTTCAAAAAGGCATTTCTTGATCATTATCTTCCATTCAAGATTTTTTATGCCCGTGCAGATCAGTTTTTAATTCTTTGTCAGGGAAATATTAGCGTGAGGGAGTATAGTCTCCGATTTAATTCCTTGTCAAGATATTCTCCTAATATTGTAGCTACTATGGATAACAGAGTTCATCAATATGTGGATAGGCTAGATCCATATCTGGTTAGATATTGTACTATTGCCGCTTTGAACAAAGATATGGACATAGCGAGGATCCAAGCTCTTGCACAGAAAATGAAAGATCAGAGGCAAAAGAGAAGAACACAGGAATTAGAAAGAGGATATTCCAAGAGGGCCAGATCTACAGGGCAGTTCATGGCATCCCAAGGAGGGTTCAGACCACAGTTTTCTGCTAGACCACCTAGGCCATTATCTTTTTATTCTGCAGCTAGTGCCCTACCATAGTTCCAAGGGTCCTGAGGAAATCAATTTGGGCACAGAAGTGAGAATCAGAGTTTGCGGACAGTGGGGTACCAATGGCAAGGGAATATGAGCCAATCGAGACCTCCTCGAGATCTATGCAATAAATGTGGAAGGTATTATTTGGGCGCATGTAGGCTGGGGACCAATGTTTGCTTTTGGTTTGTATGTCGGGGCATATGATGAAAGAATACCCATGAAGGGGCATAAGGGGTATGGCACGACCTACGGGGTTATTTGTTGCATCATCATCATCGATGCCTTATTCAGGAAGGGGTACACAACCAATGGGTCATATTAGAGGTGATAGAGGAGCCACGAGTTCTAGCAAGACTCAAAATCGTACGTATGCTCTAATGGATCGACAGAATTTAGAGGCTTCCCCAAATATGGTTATGGGTACATTGTCTATCTTTTTATTCAATGAATATGCCTTAATTGATTCTGGTTCTACATTATCTTATGTTACTCCATTGATTTCTGGAAAGTTCGAAAGAATACCCGAACTATTAGTTAAGCCATTTGAAGTGTCCACACCGATTGGGGAATCCATTATAGCTAGAAGGGTTTACCGAAACTGCATAGTAATTATTTGTGGTCGTGATACGATGGCTGATCGTGTGGAGTTAGAAATGGTAGATTTTGATATTATAATGGGTATGGACTGGTTGGCGTCTTGTTATGCCACAATTGATTACTGAACGAAAAAGGTATATTTCCATTTTCCAAATGAATCAGTCCTTGAATGGAAAGGTGAAACTGGCGCGCCAAGAGGTAGATCTATTTCTTATTTTAAGGCAAGAAGAATGATTTCCAAGGGATACATATATCATTTAGTTAGAGTAAGGGATGTAGAAGCGGAGCCACCAACTCTTCACGCTGGTCCAGTGGTAAATGAATTTTCTGATGTATTTCCTGAAGATCTTTTAGGTTTGCCTCCTGAGTGAGAAGTAGAGTTTGGTATTGATGTAATACCAGGCACCCAACCAATCTCTATTCCTCCGCATAGAATGGACCCAGCAGAATTACGATAATTGAAGGAGCAATTGAAAGATTTGCTAGAGAAGGTATTCATAAGGCCTAGTATATCCCCCTGGGGAGCACCAGTGTTATTTGTGCGCAAAAAGGATGGCTCGCTGAGGATGTGTATTGATTATCAGCAATTGAATAAGGTGACTATTAAGAATAAATATCCTTTCCCAGGAATTGATGATTTATTTGATCAGTTACAGGGCGCCAAGTGCTTTTCTAAGATTGATTTGAGGTCAGGTTACCACCAAGTGCGGGTCAAAGAGAAAGATATACCCAAGACAACTTTTCAAACATGGTATGGTCATTATGAGTTTCTAGTTATGTCATTTGGGCTAACAAATGCACCCGCAACTTGTATGGATTTGATAAATAGGGTGTTTAAGCAATTCCTGGATGTATTTGTGATAGTTTTTATAGATGATATTCTAGTTTATTCTAGATTAGAAGAGGACCATGCCAATTACTTATGACAGGCATTGCAGACTCTTCGTGATTATAAGCTTTATGCAAAGTTCTCTAAATATGAGTTTTGGTTAAATTCGGTGGCATTTTTGGGTCATATTGTATCTAGTAAAGGGATAAAGGTTGATGCT
Organism: Capsicum annuum; assembly: GCF_002878395.1. NCBI lineage: Eukaryota > Viridiplantae > Streptophyta > Magnoliopsida > Solanales > Solanaceae > Capsicum > Capsicum annuum. The sequence continues at coordinate 77,195,291 of NC_061121.1, forward strand.
CAAAAGATAGAAGCTATGAAGAACTGGCCAAGGCCCACAACGCCTACGGAGATTCGTAGTTTTCTCGAGTTAGCCGGTTATTGTAGAAGGTTTGTTGAAGGTTTTTCTTCCATTTCAGCACCCTTAACCAAGCTAACCCATAAAGCATCAAAATTCCAATGGAATGATGCCTATGAGAAGAGTTTTCAAGATTTAAAAAACAAGTTGATTTCTACACTCGTGTCGGTACTTCCAAAAGGCACCGAAGGGTATACGGTGTATTGTGATACTTACAGAATTGGTTTAGGATGTTTATTGATGTAGCATGGTAAGGTAATAGCATATGCTTCTAGACAACTGCGGCCACATGAGAAAAATTATCCTACAGATGATCTTGAGCTGGCAGCAGTTATTTTTGCTTTAAAGATATGGCGCCACTACTTATATGGGGCTCATGTTGATATATATACTAACCATAAGAGCTTGCAATATATTTTTAATTAGAAGGATCTAAATTTAAGGCAGTGGAGATGGCTTGAACTATTAAAGGACTACGATGTTGATATCTTGTACCATCCAGGGAAAGAAAATATGGTATTTGATGCGTTAAGTCGTAAGGCTATGATGGCGCCTATATAAAGGCAAGGGATGATTAAAGATTTTCACCAGTTAGCTAGTTTGGGAGTTCGCCTTATTGAAACTTCAGATAAGGAGCTTATCGTACATAATGCTGTGGAATCTTCATTAGTATCTGAAGTGAAAGAGAAGCAATATGCAGATCCTATTTTATTATAGCTTAAGGAGAACATTCAGAGTGGTGCAACCAAGGCATTTGAGCTTATGCGAGAAGGAGTACTTCAGTGCCAAAACCGATTGTGTGTGCCGGATGTTGACGGGCTAAGAAAGAAGATTATGACAGAGGCACATTGTTCAAGGTATTCTATTCATCCAGGATCAACCAAAATTTATCAAGATTTGAAAGATATGTATTGGTGGAATGACATGAAGAAGAGCATTGCAGAATTTGTAGCTGAATGTCCAAATTGTCAAAGAGTTAAAGTTGAGCACCAAAAACCCAGAGGTTATATGCAATGCATTGATCATCCAAGCTGGAAGTGGGACATGATCAACATGGATTTCTTTATTGGTTTACCTCATACATCCCAGAAGTTTGATTCTATATGGGTGATTGTTAATAGTCTTACGAAATCTGCACATTTCCTACCAGTTAGGAAAACTTACACAGTTGAAGAGTATGCGAAGCTGTACATTAAAGAGATAGTCCGATTACATGGAGTGCCAATCTCTATTATATCAGATCGGAGAACCCAATTTACCGCAAACTTTTGGAAGTCTTTTCAGAGGTGTTTGGGAACACAAGTGAAGTTGAGTACATCTTTTCACCCTCAAATAGATGGACAAGCAGAACGTACCATCCAAACACTTGAATATATGCTACGATCTTGTGTAATATATTTTAAGGACAACTGGGATGATCATTTACCTCTTATTGAGTTTGCCTACAATAATAGCTATCATTCAAGTATCAAAATTGCACCATATGAAGCTTTATATGGAAAGAAGTGTAGATCACCAATAGGATGGTTCGAAGTGGGTGAAACTCTTTTGTTCGGACCGAATCTTGTTTATCAATCCATAGAGAAGGTTAAAGTAATTCAGCAACGACTGAAAATAGGCCAAAGTTGACACAAGTCATATGCGGATAGTATAAGGAGAGGGATAGAGTTTTCTATAGGTGATTGGGTATTTTTAAAGGTATCACCAATGAAAGGGGTAGTGAGATTTGGCAAGAAAGGGAAGTTGAGTCCACGTTATATAGGCCCGTATAAGATCACTCAAAGGTTTGGAAAAGTTGCATATAAATTAGAGCTACCCCAAGAGCTCTCATTAATACATCCAGTATTTCATGTGTCAATGCTTTGAAAGTGCATCAGAGATCCATCACATATCACTTCTACTGAGGAGGTGCAAGTTGCGGAAGATCTTACCTATGAGGAAATGCCTATTGCTATTCTAGATTGCCAAGTTAAGAAGATGAGAAATAAAGAGATAGAATCTATGAAAGTACGTTGGATAAATCGTAAAAGGGAAGAGATTACTTGGGAAGATGAGGAAGCAATGAAATCTAAGTACCCTCATTTGTTCAAAGATGAAGAGGAAGTTCAAGAAAAGAAGTTAGAACATTAACAAGTAACTTTTTTTTATATGCATAGTATTTATGTGATGAGGTGAATATTAATGATGGACTTGAACTTATTTTGGTTGAATAACTACGCTAACTTTGGAGGACGAATGTCCTAAAGGGGGGAAGGATGTAACACCTCATATTCAAGTACGTCTATTGGTCTTATTTATATGGAATTAATTTTTTTATTTTATTTATAATGAAATTTGCCCGTCGATGGTTCCATGCGAAGATTATTGAATAAGATTTCCAACGATATAAAGATTTCCAAAAATGGATTGGTTTCGGATATAATCTAGCACGTTCGAAACTATAAAACGGTGGTCGGGATATTTGGGAATAGTAAATGTACAGGAAAATTTCCTACACACAAACTACTAAGGCCAGCCGAATTTTTGGGTCAACTTTGAACAATCATAACTCCTTTAATATAATGAAATGGGAGAGCTATGACCTATTAAAATAAATATCCTTAAGTCTTGTTTCCAATTCAATTGGTTTCATCCAAATCCAACGTCTGAGTACGGAGTTATACTCGTTTTACTTCAGCCTACCAAAATAGATTTTTAGGGTCAACTTCAAACGACCATAACTCCTTGTACAAGATGAACTGGGTGGCCTACTTTATATGAAATGAAAGTAATTTTAATTATCCTTCCAACGATACCAATTTTACCCAAATTTGATAGCGGAGCAAAGAGTTATGATCGATCTACTTTAGCTTATCAAAACAGTCCACCAAAGGACAGATTTGACATTATTTAAATTTTAAAGGCATTTTGGTCATTTCCTATTATATTATGGACGGTAATATGTGTATATATACATGTATATGAGTTCAAAAACTCATTTTCATCATCAATCATTGAGAAAGAACAAACCCTAGCCAAATTTAACCTTTAAATTACTTTTGATTCAACCATACAAATTCCAAAGTAATCCGATAACTGTGTTTGTCATCTCGAGAGCTTCGAACGGCACCTATTATTTGTGCAAACAGGATTTCATGATCAAGAGGTGAATTATAAGGTATGAATATTGTTTGCCTTTGTTATTTTCAATATGTATATGTGTGATAGAGGATTATATGTATTGGTTGTTATTGAAAGGTGATGGAAATAGGGTTATGGACTATTTTGCATGGTTTGGTTGTATTGAATTGTAGAAGGTGGATTTGGTAATTGAGTTATGGAAGGTGGATATGGTGATATACTATTGAATTGATGATTATTTATGTCTATGGCTCAATTTGGTTTAATGGATTGGTTGGAAGGATAAATGAATCCAAACTTGATATTGGAGGATGTAGTATGAATATGCATGGCATGTGAAAGTAATTGGAGTATAAGAGGGTTAAAGTGACACCCTTTATGGTTTAATTAAGGCTTAATACTTAACCACTAGTTTGGTGAATTCAAATAATTGAATTATGACGTTTGGTTGCTAATACTAGATTGCTATATATGTTCATTGTAAATAAGTAATCCAAAAAGACGGGAAGTCCATTTGGGACTAGTATTGAAGGTTGACAGTCAGGTATGTAAAGCATACTCTATACCATATCTTTGGCATGAAAGTGAACAATTGTTCTATTAAGAAAGTTTCCAAAGTTATTCAATAACATGTGATCCATAATGGTTTTGTATGATGTCCTACGTTACCAATGAACATGTTTCCACCCTACAAGATGTCAAGACATTCCAATACTTACTTGTCTTCCAAATCTAACATATTTATTGCACTAATGAATGTCAGAAGGTATCCAGTTACTCAAATAAGATCCATGTTCTATTAATGACTCCAAAATGTTTCATTGGTAAGCCAATAAGTTCCTACTTCATTGTTATGGCATTGATGACTCCAAAACACTTCATTGATGTGCCAATGAGTTCTTACTTCATTGTTATTGGATTGATGGTCTATTTATATGTCTCTTATTGATGTATCATTGATTCAAAGTATCAAAAATGCGGTGGTGACAAAAATAACAATCTCAAAGATTAATTGAACTAAGTGATGGAAGTTCTTTCTTATCGGGTGGTATCCCAGGGGCATAAGTCTATCATGGGTAGATCCCTATTTATGTGTTTATGGGTGGTATCCCAGGGGCATAAGCCTATCATGGGTCGATCCTAGTTTATATGTACTGGAGGTAGCCTAATGGTCATAGTACAGTAATGATTACAAAGATGATAAGAATAAAGGTAAAGTGATTGAATAAATTCAATGTACAGGTTGTCACAAGTTCTAATAAGTGTGGTCCACTCCTATTACGATTTATTCACTTGTTTCTAATTTCTATTGAGCTCCTATATCATGTGTGATTATCTACAGCTTTACATACTCAGTACATATTTCATACTGACGCCCCCCACGGGGGACCTGCATTTCATGCTGTAGGCACAGGTACCTCAGCTCATACACTACATAAGTAGGAGCCAGGATATCTAGCTGCTTTTGGTGAGATCCAGTTTGCTTCGGGGATTTCCATGTCATATCCAGTCACTTATGGTATTGTATAGAAGTTAGTTATATGGAGTGGTGTGTCCCGACCTTAATTAAACTCTGTGTATTGTCTAGAGGCTTTGTAGACCTAATGTACAGTCAAGGTGGTGTTTTGTTAATAGACATGATGGCTCTAATGGAAAAGTATTGTATATATATGTGTGTGTGTGATCGAGCTTATACAGGTGATTATTTTCTTTTATATGCGACATGATGCTATCCGAATTTTGGGTTGTCATAGAGGTATGCATGGGAAGTATAAGGTTATGAGCTGGTTCTCTCGGGCCTCCTCGATTATGGGTGCCAGTCCTCCCCAATAAGATTTGAGGCGTGATAATGGTGTTCTCTAGTTGGATGGTTTGTGGCTTCTGAGGTTAGGTCCCGTGGTACTGATTTGCTTCAAGAGTCGTCAAACAGAGTCAGGGTAACTCAGGATAGGTTGAGAGTGACTCAGAGTAAGCAGAAGGCTTATGCAGACCATAGGTTTTGTGCCTTGTGATTTGGATTTAGAGATTGTGTAATCCTCCATGTATCACCCGTGAAAAGTGTGATCAGGTTCAGATGGAAGGATAAGCTCAGTCCTAGATATATTAGACCTTTTGAGATTTTTTGTGCATGTTATGACCCGAACCAGGGTCTGGATGTGACGGGTATCTAAAGTATGTCGAGGACTGGAGACCACCCCCTCTTTCCTAGCCAAACAGAACACAATATGGCTAACAGTGATTGAATTCCAAACATATAACAAGATAAGCAACTCAGAAATGATGTAAAGAATTTCAACCTCCCAATCCAAATTAATCCACAAAAGCCTCTAAACAAACCTAAACCAATCTAAGTTGGAACATGACCCCGATGATAGCTAAAAAGAATCTTAATGAAATAGTCTATGACATAATGAAACCAAATCATGAAGTGAGGATCTCACGAAGGATGGAAGTTGACCACTTAAATTAGACTCATGATCAATTTGGAAATCCTATCACTGCACAGGAAAAGTAGAAGTGTCTTTCCTCCCTGCATCGTAGGGGGATACAGCATCCGGAGATGGTTAGCGGGTTAGACACTAGCATGTAACTTAAGTATAAGGATAAATTAATGTCAATTCAAAATCCAGTTCAAAATCAATGTACATGTTCACATATATGCATCCATACATACATATATATATAAGATATTGGGATAGGTAACAGTGTTTTGTACGAACTTTAAGACATTAGCCGGGGTTTTGTAGCGTAATCATCATAATAGTACCCACAGTCTATTTGGGCCCAAATCTCACCCCCTTGTCGGGCCGCGATGCATTTAGACACATGAATCGGAGAATAATCATAACATACATGCACGGAGGACTCGAACCTCCCAATCATATATCAAGGGTGACATAAACATTCGATCATAAAGCGAGGGTAACTCGAACACCCGACCATTTAGAATCCCCCATGCCGGCAAATGTGGTTTCCAGTATTGGTCCTCTCAGGACCTCCCCTTTCATGGTGAATTATACAACCCCTATTTAAGTCTAATTAAAAAAATTTAGCACATAACCCTTTCATTTAATTAAGGAGTCATTCACTACGGCAATATAAGTGGTATCATCATACCGACTATTGCTTGCAAAAATGTTAATTTGCCAAAATCCGACCATTTCTAATGGGACTCTAACTCATTAACTAACAGGACTCCAAAGTTCCAAGTAGGAACCAAACCCTTTTGCCAAGTGGGACTGTAACCCTCCTCAGCCAGTAAGAACCCAAAGTCCCAAGTAGGAATCAAATCATTTAGCCAAGTGGGAAACTAACCCATTGGCCAATAGGACTCCATAGTTTAAATTCAAAATCATTTTATGGTCACCGAGATCTTTTAAAAGCCAATTTAGCCATTTATGCAAGGCATTGGTTCAAATGAAGAGGCAAAACCAAATGATAATTCATATTCTAAACCAATCATGCAAGTTGGCTGAGGTTCTCATCAATTTTAATGTCAAGATTCAATTTCTTTGGGGAAATCATAAACCTATTCCATAACCATTCCCATGAACCCCAATGAGTTCACAAATCATCAATTCAAAGCATAATTAATTCATAAAAATCATAGGAAAAATATTTACAAAACCATTCTCCAAAACCCTCAACCCATCATTCAAAACCGAACACCAAAACCATGTGAATACCAAATAAATTCATGCTATAATTAAACTAAAAGTTTAGGGAGAGAGATACATACCTGAATCACCAATAAATTTTTAGAAGAAACCACTATTGATCCCTAAAAACCAAACCCGACCTAAAACCCAAACTCAACTCTAGCTTTCCCTTTGAATAAGGAATTTGAGAAAAGAAATGAGAGCAATTGTTTTAGTAATAAGGTGTTATAGCATCACTTAGGGTATTTTAGGTCGTGGATCCCTATTAGGGAAAGAGGGAAATGTCCAAAGTGTCCATTAAATAAAGTCTGATGAGTGTCACCAGTCATCACGGGTCACCTTACGACTTGTGATGACTCCTTATGAGTCATCACCATGACTCATGGTGTAACCAGAATCATAGGGAACCTACACTAGTCTGACTATAAGTCATACCATACAACTCATATTCAGACTTTATGACTTATTAGATCCAATCGTATTCTAGATAGTAACTCAGGGAACCCCCTCACTGGTGACCCTAAAAATCACACCATATGACTCATATAGTCTTGCCGACTCATTGAGTCTAATCGTACTCAGAACAGACACCTTAAGAAACCTCACTATATGCCTTACGATTGCGGTCGTCCTACAACCCATAACGACACCTTACAACTCAGAAGGTAAGTCGTAGGTTGGGCAGTGAGTTCAAAAGCTCTGGAATTTTCCTGGGCCAAAAATCTTGGGTATTGCATTCTACACCCAAGGATCATTTATCCCCGATGAATCATGGCACTCATTAGCACGATTAACATATAACATAACTGCAATTTCCTTTAACAAAGACAGAAAAAAAGATATTAAGGAATAGACACACCTTAAGCATGATTATACAAATCAAGAAATAAGAATGGATATTTGGACTTTATGCCCTCTTTAGCTTCCCAAGTAGCTTCTTTAACTTTATGATTCCTCAATACAACCTTCATAGAAACCTCATCCTTGGTCCTTAAATGATGGAATTGCCTATCCAAAATCTTCATCGAAACTTCCTCATACAGCAGGGAATCTAAAAAACCCACACCCTCTAATAGGACAACCAAGGAAGGATCACCTATGCACTTTGTTAATGTCAAAGTATGAAATACCGAATGGATAGCACCCAAACTTGAGGGCAACTCCAACTTATAAGACACATTTACCACTCTCTTAAAAATTAAGTCCAGGCCAACAAAATGGGGACTGAGCTTCTAGTTCTTTCCAAACCTCATCACTCTTTTCACGGGAGACACCTTCAAGTACACCTAATCACTAACATAAAACTCTAACTCCCTATGCCTGACATCTGTGTAGGATTTTTGGTGACTTTGGGCAGTCTTAAGCCTATTCCAAATCAGTACCAAACAATCTAGTCTTACCTGCTTTGAATTACCCAAAAAGAGAACAACATAGCCGACTATAAAAACCCTCAAATAGAGCCAACTGAATACTAGAATGATAATTGTTACTATACACAAACTCTATGAGAGGCAAATGATCAACCTAACTATCACCAAAGTCAATCACATAGGCCCTTAGCATATCTTCCAAACTCTAATTAATCCTCTCCGCTTATCCATTCATCTAAGGGTGCAAAGTGGTGGTAAGGTTTACCTTGGTACCCAAACCTCTCTGAAAAGAATGCCAAAATTGATAAGAGAACTATGTACCTCGATTAGATATAATAGAAATAGGTGCACTATGAAACTTGACGATCTCCTGAATGAAAAGCATAGCATAATCCTCTATAGAATAATTAGTCCTCATTGGCAAGAAATGTACGGACTTAGTCATCCTATCAATGATGACCCAAATCAAATCAAACTGACTTCAAGACAATGAAAGATTAGTAACAAAGTCCATGTTAATTACTTCCCACTTCCACACAGGCAACTCAATCTCTTGAGATAGACCACTATGCCTCAAATGTTCCACCTTCACTTGCAGACAAACCATACCCTTGGCCATAAAATTAACCACATCCCTCTTCTTGTTGTTCTACTAATAAGTCTCCTTCAAGTCATGGTACATCCTTTTCGAACCACGATGGATAGTGTACTCGACTTATAAGCCTTATCTAAGATTCTCTCTCACAGCCCATCAACATTAGGAACACATAATCTACCTTAGTACCTCAAGATACCATCGCCACCAATCTCAAAAGCCATGACTTTTGGTTGACCCATATCTTCCTTAATCTACATCAAGATAGGATCCAAAACATGTTTCTACTTCACCTCAACACCAAGAGATGACTTCACCACCTCTTGAATTATCACACCTCTATCTTAAGAGTCTGAAAGATGAACTCGATGGTTAGCTAAATGGTGAATATCCTTCACCAACCCTCATTTTTATTTCTCCAGATTCAACAAGCTACCCATAGACAACCTGCTAAAAACGCAACCATGATAGCTTTACCTGGATGATCATGAAGACTCATGTCGTAATCCTTGAGTAACTAAAGCCACCTCATTTTCCTGAGATTCAACTCCTTCTGGGTGAACACATACTGCAAGCTCTTATGATCAAAATATATGTCAGCATGAACTCCATACAAGTAATGGCGCCAAATCTTCATAGAAAAAAACACAACTAACAATTACAAATCATGAGTCTGATAGTTCTTCTCATACATCTTGAGCTGCCTAGAAGCATACGCCACAACCTACTATGTTGCATCAAAAGACGACCTAGTCTCACACGGGACGCATCATAATAAACAACAAAGCCATCAGTACCTTTGGTAGGGTCAAAATTAGAGCTAGAGTCAACTTATCCTTCAAGTTTTCAAAGTTACCCTCATAAGCATCAAACCATAAAAACTATACCTTCTTTTGAGTCAACTTAGTCAATGAAGAAGCAATCAAAGAGCAACTCTCCACAAACCTCCTATAATACTTGGATAAAACCAAGAAGCTCTGAATATCAATTGGAGTCATGGGCCTATCCACTTCATAACCACCTCAGCCTTCTGTAAATCCACCATGATCCCCTCATGGGAAACAATATGTCGAACAAAGATTATAGCATTCAAAAAAACTCACAGTTCAAAAACTTATAATATAATCAGTGGTCCTTTAAAGTCTGGAACACTATGCAGAGGTGATTAGTATGATCCTCTTCACTCTTGGAGTATACAAAAATGTCATAAATAAACATAATGATAAATAGTTCCGAAAACTTACGAAATCCTGGTTCATAAAATCCATGAATATTGTTGGAACATTAGTCAACCCAAAAGACATGACCATGAACTCATAGTGTCCATACTGGGATTGGAAAGCATTCTTAAGGATATCCACCTCCCTAATATTCAATTGATGATAAACTGACCAAATATCAATCTTAGAAAAGTACTTGGCACCCTAAAGGTTGTCAAACAGGTCATTAATCCTAGGAAGAGAATACTTATTCTTCATCGTCACCTTATTCAACAATCAATAGACTATACATACGCAAAGGGAACCATTTTTCTTATGTATGAATAGCACAAGATCACCCCACGAAGAGACACTAGAATTAATAAAACCTTTATTAAGAAGATCTTTTAATTTCTCCTTAAGTTCTTTCAACTTAGATGGAGTCATTCTGTATAGAGGAATAGAGATAAGATAAGTATCCAATAGAAGATCAATCCCAAAGTCTAACTCCCTGTCGGAAGGGATACCAAAAAAATCATCAGGAAATACTTTGGGAAACTCATTGACTATAAGGATAGATTGCAAGGAAGGGCCCCCAGAATTAGAATCCTTAACCATAATTAGATGGTAAATACACCCCTTGTAAATAAACTTTTGGGATCTAAGATACAAAATAAACCTTTTCTTAGGTATAGGGAACTCCCTTCCTACTAAATCACCGGTTCATTTAAGAATTGGAAATTGGCCCTTCGGGTCTTACAAATAAGAGATGCATAGTGTGAATGGAGCCAATCCATTACAAAAATAGCATCAAAGTCTAACATATCCCGCTCTATCAGATCCGGCAACGTCTTTCTACCACAGATAGATACCACACAATCCCTATAGACTTTTCTAGCCATAACAGAGTCATCGACCAGGGTTGATAAAGAAAAGGGATCAGAAATACATACAAGACCAAAACCAAAATAAATAGCCACATAAGGGTCACAGAAGAAAGAGCATACCCCAAACTAATTAAGTAAATACACATTATGAAAGAAAAATTGTAACATACTAGTGACAACATCAGGAGATGCCTCAGATACCTGATGGGTGGAACGAGTATAAAGATGGTTCCAACCAGTGCTAGATCAGAGGTTGCACCCTTTGTCGCACAAGCTAAAGAAGTATCAATCGGGACATTATTTCCTCCCATAGTAAACACTAGCTTAAGGACACTCTTGCTACACATGACCAAGCTGACCAGACCTAAAACTCTAATTCTTTCCCTGATCACACACTCTATAATGCACCTGCCTGTAAAATCTATGAGGAGGATAAGATAGAGTTAACTAAGCTCTACTTTTCTAAGTTTGGGCACCTTGTGCCTTGAAACCACTATCAGTCTAAAAGCAACAATCACCAGACAACTCTAACTATGGAGAACTAGTCGTAGATTAAGAACCAAAAATTCCCCACTTTTTCTTAGACCACTGCAAGCCATCTCTACCACTATTCTACTAGCCTCTACCCTGCTTGAAATATCTAAACTTCTTATTCTGCCTCTCTTCAATTTCTACCTGCTTATTTTTCTCATCATCTACCTGTTGAATGTACACTACCATCCTAGAGATATTTATGTCATTATTTAGCAATGACGCATTATACTCCAACACTAAGTCCCGAGATAAGTCCAAAACAAACTTCTCATCTTAGCCCTTATCCTAGGCACTAACTTAGGGGCATAGCGAGACAACTGATGAAAATTTAGGGTGCACTTCTTAACACTCATCTTTCCCAATTACAGATTCACAAACTCCTTAATCCTTACCTCTCTTAACTCCTAAGGAAAGAAGCGATCAAGAAAAAAACTAGAGAAGTCATCCCATATAGTTGGCTCAACATGATCTCCTCTCAGTTTTTCCTACTCCTCATACAACTAATATGCCACATCCTTTAAATAATATCTAGGCAAACTCCACACCCTCATCATCAGAATCATCATCACTCAAGAAATGATCTCCATCTTATCAACAAACCCTTGAGGATCCTCCTCAATCTTAGAGCAAGTAAAGGTCGGGGGAGTTAGCCTAATGAGCTAACCAAACCTTGTGGCCTCAAAAGAAGGAGTGACAGGAGCAACACGCTCAGACTTGCATGACTAGGAGCCACCAATTGAATAAGAAAATAAATCAATAAGAAAAACTCAGCATTAGACACTTCCCCTTGAAGCATTGGGGCAGAAGTACCTTCCGCTTAAGAAACCCGAGGAGGACTAGTAGGGACCGGTGAAACTCCATGAAGGAAATCAGAAGTAGAGACCTTTTATACCCTATAAGTATGATGACCTTCATCCACGTTGTCCTCGGGTGGGATAGAGTTTTCATGAGCATCAGACCTTCGTGTTCGCATAATTTGAAATGTGAAAAAATGAAATTAGATGAGATTTTCAACCATCTAGACTCTACAGTCAGAAATTAGAACACAAGAAAGGAAAACATTCCTAAATGCCTTATAGCCTCTCCCTTAGAAGTGTGGCATGCTAAATATCCATAAGAGAGACTCTACTCAATAGGGCTTTATGGATAACCAATTGATCATAAACCTAGGGCTCTGATACCAACTTGTCATGATCCAAACTAGGTCCTAGTTGTGATGGGTATCTCAAGTCCGTCGAGGACCCAAGATCACCCCCTCTTGCCTTACAAAACAAACACAATATGGCTAATACCAAATAAATTTTGAACATATAACAAGATAAGCAACTCAAAAAGGAATTTAAGAATTTTAACAACCTCTAAATCTACAATAATCTACAAATCCTCTAACCAGACCAAAACCAATATATGTCGAGACATACCTCCGACGATAGCCAAAAAGAATCTGAATAAAATGGTCCATGACATAATGAAACCAAATCATGGAATGAGAATCTTCAGAAGGATAGAATCTCATCACTTCAATCTGATTCACGATCAATCCGAAAATTCTATCACTGTATGGGAAAAGTAAAAATCTCTCTATTCCCTGCATCTCATGGGGACACAGTATCTAGAAATAGTTAGCGGGTTGAGTGCTAGTATGTAACTTGGAGATAAGTATAAAATAATGCCAAATCAAAATCCAGTCCAAACTCAATGACAATATTCATATACATGCATACATACATATATATAAGATGTTTGGATTGGGAACAAGGCTTAGCATGAAATTTAAAACATTAGCCTGTGTTGTGTAGCATAATTGTCATAATAGTACCCAAAGGCTATATGCGGCCCAGCTCTTTCCCCCTGGTCTGTCCCCAATGCGTGTAGCCATACGAATCAAAGACTAATCATCACATACATATACAGGAACTCAAACCTCTTGATCATATATCAAGGGTGACATGAATACTCAATTGTAACGCAAGGTAACTCAAATACCCAACCATTTAGAACCCCTACATCGGTAAACACAGTTTCCATAATTGGTCCTCTCGGGAACTCCACTTTAACAAAAAACTACGCAACCCTACTTTAAGCACAAATAAAAATATTTAGTATATAACTCATTCATTTAATCAAGGAGTCATTCATTACGGCAATATCAAGTTGTATCCTCATACTAACAATAGCTTGCAAGAACATATCAATTTACCAGTATCCAACCATTGAAAATAGGACTCTAACATAATAACTAATAAGACTCTAATGTTCCAAGTAGTAACCAAACCATTTAGACAAGTGGGACTCTAACCTTTCTCAGCCAATAGGAACCTAAAGTCCCAAATAAAAACCAAATTATTTAGCCAAGTGGGACTCTAACCCATTGCCAATAGAACCCTAAAGTTTTAATCCAAAACTATTTCATGGTCACCAAGATCTTAAAAAATCTGATTTATCCATTTATGCAAAGCATTATTTCAAAATAGTAGGCAAAGCCAAATGATAAATCACATTCAAAATCCAATTATGCAAGTGGGTTGAGGTTCTCATCAATTTCAATATCAAAATTCAATTTCTTAGGGTAAACTAAGACCCTCATTCCATAAACATGTGCATGCACCCTAATAAGTTCACAAATAATCAATTCAAAGCATAATTAATTTGTAAAAATCATGGGAAAAGCATTTAAAAAATCATTCTCCAAAACCCTTAACCCATCATTTAAAACCCAACTCCAAAATCATGTGAATACCAAATAAATTCATGCCATAAATAAAACACAAGTTTAGGGAGAGATATACTTGTCTTAATCACCAAGAAATTTGGAGAAGAAACCACCCTTGAGCTCTAAAAGACCAAACTCTTAAAATAGTAGTTTTGCCTTTGAATGGGGAATTTAAGAGAAGATATGTGAGCAATTGGTTTTAGTAATAAGGGGTTATAGGGTCACTTAGGGTATTTTAGGTTGTGGGTCCCAATTGGGGAAAGTGGGAAATACCCAAAGTTCCTTTTAAGTAAAAGCTGAAAAGTGTCGCTATTCATCACGGGTCACCTTATGAATCATGATGACTCCTAACAAGAAGTCACCACGACTTGTGGTGTAACTAGAATTTTAGGGCACCCACACTGGTCGAACTATGAGTCGTACCCTATGACATGTATTTAGACCTTACAACTCATTGATACAATCATAGTTTAGATAGTAACTCAAGGACCCCCCTCACTAGTGACCCTACAACTAACATTATATGACTCGTATAGTCTTGATGACTCATTGCGTCTAGTCATACTCAAAACAGACATCTTGGGAAATCTTTCTAGTCATCTTACTCTTAGGGTCCTATGACCCAAAGTTAAGCCTTACAACTCGTATGGTACGTCATAGGTTGCATAGTGAGTTTAAAAACTCAAGAATTTTCTAGGGCCAAAAATCTAGAATGTTGTAGTGAAGTTGGTGAAGTGGCTTATGAGTGAGATCTACCTCCATATTTTGCAATTTTTTATCTAGTTTTCCGTGTCTTTATATTGCAGCAATACATTCTTGGTCCATCTCATAATCTTAGATGGGACTTAATGCAGTTAGATTAGCATTTGAACTTTGTAGAGGAGTCGGTGCTCATCTTTGCTAGTGATGTTAGGTAGTTGCACACTAGGGAGATTCCTGTAGTTATGATTTAGTGAAGGAACTGCCTAGAGTAGTAGGCCACTAGGGAGATATAGAGAGAGATTTCGATGTAGTATCCTCACCTGTTCAATACTTTAGGTATATCCTAATCCTTAACTTTTGCAAATGAAAGTTCCTTTAGTAGTGGATATTGTAATGACCCTTCAGGTCATTTTCCATATTTCCACTTATTTTCACCTTTAGAGTTTTAATATATATCCCTAATTCATTTATGACATCTTGGGACTGACAGTTCGATTATCGAGTAGTTCATTTGGATTTTAGAGTTAATTCCCTGTTTTAAAGTCTTTACTGGTTTCAAATAGCCACTGGGAAAAACTTCAGTAAAATGATCTCGTATGTAAATTTTGACTATGCCAACAACTACAAAATTTTGATTTTAGGTTGGGTAGACCTTTGGTTTTTGGCTCCCGACACACCCGAGCTCATTTTGACCTATTGGTCAAAAAGTTAAGAAAACAAATTATAGGTGTCAAACCCATATTTGGTCAAAATGACCTCATATGGAAAATTTGAGGGCACCATCGTAGCCAAAATATTGAATTTGGTATGGTTGTGTAGTTCTTTAGCATATACAAGATTTTGAACGTATACCGAGCACCTGGTTAAACCCATTTGAGGACTTGGAAAATCTGGAGCACTAGGTTTTTGGTGCACCGCAATAGTGACACGTTGGACGATGATTGTGACCCACTATGAAAAGGATATTCCACAATCATAAAGGGGTTTTGTGATTATGACTCATGCGGTAGATGAGAGATAGTGCAATTGTGAGGCAACATGTTGCGATAATAACTATCGAGGACCTGGACTTGATATAAAATGACCCCTTTTCCATGAATTTTGGCCATTCTTCATCATTCTCTTGAGAAAAAATCCTAAATAGTATGATAGATTACAATTGAATTTTGTTAGTGATTGGGGAGCTAGAGTAACATTTATTTTCGCGATTATCTTCTTATTTGAGGTAAGAATTTTTCTTGGTGAAATTTCTTGACTTCTTGCTCAAAACCCCAGAACATTGAAGGCTTGATTTTATCCCCAATTTAGCTTAGTTTCACCCATGTTTGAGGGTAATGATTCCCTGAGCATCTAAGAAAGTTGGGTTGGTTTTGAAAACTTAATTTTCATAAATGGGACCCATATGGGGGGTTTTGATGTATTTTTTGAACCTGAACCACAATGCTGCAATATGGGTATAATTATTCTCATATTTATGACTAGAATATTATTATGATATCTTGGCTTCTTGAGAAGGCTTTTTGAAAGAAAAAAGTGGTAGTTTAGCGGTTCGTTGAGCTTTATTTAGTATTGAGGTGGGCTAGGTTTATACCTTATTAGATTGAGCTATTTGATAGTATTCTTATGATATTATGTTAGATTTGAGAAGGGTTCTAGTTGTTAGATTGATGAATGCAATAATTTGGATAGTTAAACCGTTTAGGCCATATTGAAATAGTGAAGTTGAACACTTAGCTTGTTTCTTATGCCTTAGCTGAATTGGACTTCATTCCTCATGTTTAGCATGATAATTCCTTAGATTACTCAAATTAGACATAATTGACATAGTTGCTCACATATAGGAGAATTTTCTATCTTCGAGCAAATTGCAGCTTGTTAACTTCTAAAAGTGGATATTAGATACCTTAATCCTTGTTTAGGTAGAAATTTGCCTAAAATAGAACTTGAGGATTAGAAGTAGACTCTTAACCCACTTTAGTCAATAATACACGCTAGCTTTGGTAAAGCCTTTTATGCTTATTAGATCTTTGGAAATGTGTATTGTGGTATTATTGAGAAATCTTGTTGCAGGATGGTTATGTTCATTAAGTGAGGGTTGACCCTTATTGATTTTGCTATTATTCATGCTATTGATGACACTACCCATGACATTTATTATATGTATATATTCAGTTCAATTCCAAAAGATGATTATGATGTTAATTATATATATACATGGTTCGAGTTTGGATGATGATTATGACACTAATGATATATTTACCGATTTCAGTCCACCTATTGATTATATACTTATTCAATTCCGGCCATTGATTATATTTACCAAACTAAGTCTTGCTCTTAATTGTTTACTGGTTTGAGTTTGGCTATTGATTATATTTACTGGTTCGAGTTTGGATGTAATACCCCAAGTTTGCAATCTCTAATCCCATCAAAAGATATGCCACTAAATTATTTTTCCAATACCATAAGTCCTGCCTTAATCCAATGTCATGGAAAAAAGTGATGAAAATTACCCTGATAGTCTGTCAGGCTGCCAGTGGTAATAATTCAGGCAATGATTTATTATAGGTCAAAATGAGTCATGACCTGACTCGTTACCATAGCAGTGAGTGACCTAAGGATTCTACTCAGTGGTAATGAGTCTAGCACACGAATTATTATCAAACGAATGATTCATCGTATGGACTCATAGCCATTCCAGTGAGGACCCCAAGATTTTAGTCTAGGGGTAATGATTCTACCTCATGGTTTGTTATCAGTGACAATGAGTTGTAGGGTGGACCCATTACCTTAATAGAAAATAACTCAGAAATAGTCTCAAACCATGATTACTCCTAACGACTCATGGTCAGACCTAACAAGTCACTAGGAGGGGGAGTCATTACCTTAAATGTGAAGGTGCAGAATCCAAGATCTTAGTTCATGACTCAGACCACGTCTCATGACCAGGGGGTACGAGTCGTTGGATGAGACATGAAGACTGGCACCAAAATTCCTGAACAATTTTAACAAGGACTTTTTGGTAAATTCCACCCTTTAACCCCAAAACCCAAAATGTTTAAGCCTTCAAAATATCATTCATCAAGGGTAAAAATTACCCTAACCTCTCATAACTCTAAAATCATTCAAATCATAGAAAAAGTAGTGATTTATTCTCTTAATATATAAAGTAGGGTTCATCAAGAAAGTTCAAGTTTCAAGATGATTTCTTCGAGGGGTTTGCTTTAAGATATGTGGGATTTAATTAGTGGGTCCCTTTCACCCATTGAGTCCTAAGAACTCCTAAAATCTACAAGCATAATTCCTTTTTCCTTTAATTGGGTTCCGAGTTAAATATAAATTTCTTTATTTTCTTTAGTTTATGTGTATAACAGAATTATGAGTATGTGTTTCCCATGAGATCGGTGATTTCCTAAGTTCAAAATATGACTTTCTCCATTTCATCATATTGTTCAGTTGTTGGTTGTAAATTAAGAAGTTCTCTTATTATCATTCTAAGTAAATACTATCATGTTCATTTGCATTAATCAGAGTTGGTGGGTTATGAATACTTGATACCTAAGAGATTACGCATACAATAATTTACACACTTATGATTGTCTTTAGATTATGCATCTGTTAGATATTCAGATCACCATGATTAGAACATTAGTAACAAGTTCATATCTCAGTTATAATTCATTGTCACTTCAGTAGGGAGTAAAACTTAGCACCGAGTGAACCCAGGGATAAAGGCTCACCCTCCAGTTGAGGACTGGAACTTTTAGTAGAAGTCCCTAAGTTCTAGAACTACGGAACTACCGTAGGTTATGAGAGGTCACTTACTAGTAGAGTACTAACACTCTAGTCCTTCAGCAGTCAGATTAGTAGAGCCACGCAAGCCAAAGTTTGTACCCTTGAAAAGGTACCAACTCCCATCTAACTAGGGTTATAGGTTAGACCCCAATTAGTTTAGATTGGGGAATCTCAGTTAAATGTTAGCTCCCAAAGTCCTCAGTTTAGTATTTTCATTATGTTTAATTTAAGTTTGCATGACCAAGTGTTCAGTATTGAGCCATTCAGTTATTCAGATACCCAACACATATTTATACTTAGTCTTGCAATCGACTTTCATGTTCATATATTCATGCTCAATATATATGTTTATACTTAGTCTTGCAATCGACTTTCATGTTCATACATTCATGGTCAATATATATGTTTATACTTATTCTTGCAATTGACTTTCATGTTCATACATTCATGCTCAATATATATATATATTAGCTAGATTATTATCTTGCATACTCAGTACATTCAAAGTATTGATCGTATACTTCATTGAGTTATATTATCTTATAACATAGGTTTTGACACTCAATGCCGAACCTCCCTTAGCATATTCACACGCCACTTAGTTGTAGCCTTGGTGAGTCCTCATAATTTGAGGACTAGTTAACTTATCATCTATTCATTTTAGTATTTATCTTATTTCAGTTAGTCAAAGTTAATTGAGGGACTATCCTAATAACTCATCAGGTATAGAGACTTTCAGATAGTCAGACAGTCAGACCGATGTTAGGTTTTTAACTTTATTGTGTAATTCAGATGGTATTAGAATCAACTTTGTTGTTATTCATTATCAGTTCATTTTAGTTAACTTCTTATTAGTATTTTGTTATATTTCTTTAGTATTTATTTTTATGCCTGGACATGGGTTAGATTGGGGTCACATGTTACTCTAAGCACCATTTTATGACTAAGGGGTAGCCTCGGGCCATGAAAAATTGGTATCAGAGCATAAGTTTTAGTGCCGTAGGGTATCTAAAATCGGCATTAAGTAAAGTGTTGTTCATGGGTATGAAGTGCACCATACTTATAGGAGAGATTCTATAAAATATTTTAGAAAACTCTTAGTTCTTTTGATATTCAAGTCATGCGATGGAGTGAAATCTCAATTAAACTTCATCTTCTAACTTGTCCTCTACTCATTTATAGGAAATGCCTTCCAGAAGGGCTAATGAAAGAAGGAACGGCGACCAACTAGCACCATCACCTATTCCCAAAGACCCTCTAAATAAGCAGGTCTCTCACATTTAATTTAAGGCTGCCTTCACAATATTAGCTCAACCCATGGCGGCTTAAAATAACTAGCAGGCTATTTTCCCAGCCAATCTAGTGGTAAATACGGCAATAACTAGAATTTGGGATTTCACTCAGATGAATCCTATAGTGTTCTTTGGATCTAAGTCTATGGAGGATCCACAGGAGTTCCAAGATAGTGTTCAAAAAGTGATCAAGATCATAGGCGTCACTTCAAGTGAGAGTGTTGATTTGGCTGCCCACCAATTATAGGGCGCAGCCCATACTTAGCTTAAGCAATGAAAAGGGGACAAGGGTATTGAAGTAGGGCCTATAGAGTAAGACGAGTTTGCTATTATTTTTCTAGACAGGTTCATCCTATTTGAGTTGAGGAAGGTCAAGGTTCAAGAGTTCATCAACTTAAAGCAGGGTAACATGAGAATAGGGGAGTATTTTCTCAATTTTGCTCAGTTGGCAAGGCATGCTCCGAATATAGTGGAAGATTATAAGGCCCAAATGAGTAAGTTTGTAACTGGTGTTTCTGAGGATCCAGTCAAGGAGTACAGGATGGATATTTTGATTAAGGAGATGACCTCTCTAAATTGATAGGTGTCAAATGGTAGGAATCTTTCTCAGCTCCACTAGCGATATTCATCCCCAGCATTGTATTCTGCTAGTTCTCTAGTGCCTAAGTTTTGATAGGATGCTCATGATAGAGGACCAGGCTCTAAGTCCCAAACCCTGTTTGTAGGAGATATGGTAGGAACTACAAGGGTGAGTGCATAGATGGTAGTGATGCTTTTTTGGGCTGTGGTAAGCTAGGATACAGACTGAGGGATTTCCTAGTGGTTGTGTAGAGGGGTAAGGATCTTCGTCAGCAAGGTCAAGATAACTCTTCATCAGCTTCAGCAGGTCACCCTACTCACCAGGATACCATTTCTAGTACAACTAGTGGATATTGCCAAAATCGACTTTCCACCCTTCAAACTCACCAGTATCAATAGGGTTCCCCTGATGTGGTTACTAGTATGTTATAGGTCTATCATATTTATGTATATGCATTATAATACCCAGAGCCACAATTTTCTTTGTGGCTTTTTATATAGCCGTAGACTTCAACGTTAGTCCTAAAATTCTTATAGAACCCTTCTTAGTGCCTATTCTGGTTAGTAGTTTAATTTTATCCAAATGGGTATACAAAAATTTTCCCAATCACGATATCCCAGAAAGTCACCTTAGTCGATCTTATTGAATTAGAGATGACTAATTTTGATGTCATTCTTGGCATGGATTAGCTTCATTTTGTTATGCTTCAGTCGACTGTATTGATGATAGTGACGATATTGATGATAGTGACAATCTTGATACTAGTGACGATATCGATCGTGAACTATATACGTGCTATTGATTTTGAAGGAATGAAAAAAAATAAATGGACTTTCTCTGTTTACGGATGGGGACTTTAGGGAAATTGATAAATCTAGGATAGGAGGTTTTAGGAGGAAATAGAATAGTACAATTTCAATTTCCTAACAAGCCAGTCATAAAATAGAGGGGTAATACCTCAGTGCCAATAAGTCAATTTGTCTCCTACCTTAAGGCAAGGAAGATGATCTCCAAGGGATGCATCTATCATCTTGTTTGAGTCAAGCACTCAAAATCTAAAATTCTAATTCATGGGCCAGTTCCAATAGTAAAAGAGCTTCTAGAAGTATTTCCTGATGATCTGTCTAGAGTTTCTCCTGAGAGGGCAATAGAATTCAGAATAGATCTCCTTCAAGACACCTAACTTATTTCAATCTCACCTTACAGAGTCGCTCTAGCTGAGATTAAGGAATTTAAAGAACAGTTAAATGATCTCCTAGATAAGGGTTTCATCAGGCCTAGTATTTTCCCGTAGGGTTTCCTAGTTCTTTTCATGCAAAATAAAGATGGGTCACTCAGAATGTGCATCAATTATCGCCAGTTGAATAAAGTCACAATCAAGAATAAGTATCCTCTACCCAAGATTGATAACTTATTCGACCAACTTCGGGGTGGAAATTGTTTCTCTAAGATAGACCTCAGATTGGCTATCATCACCTTAGAATTAGAGAATGTGATATTTTGAAGACAACCTTGCGAACTTGGTATGGTCACTTTGAATTTGTAGTTTTCTTTTGGACTAACGAATTCTCCAGCAACTTTTATGGACTAAATGAATAGGGTGTTCAAGCTTTACCTGGATATTTTTGTTATACTTTTCATAGGTGACATTCTCATTTATTCTTATAGTAATAGTGAGCATGCAGAACATTTAAATATTATTTTGTAGACTCTCAAGGATCACCAATTATAATTTAGGTTCAATAAGTGTGAATACTAGATTAAATCAGTAGTTTTTCTTGGTCATATTATTTCTGATAATAGTATTCGAGTTGATCCCAAACTACTGAGGCAGTAAGAAACTAGCCTAGACCCATATCTCCATCAGATATTAAGAGATTCTTGGGTTTAGCTGACTACTACAAACGGTTTGTTGAGGGATTATTTTTTATTGCCTCCCCTATGTACAAACTCAAAAGAAATTCAAATTCAAGTGGGCCGATACTTATGAAAAGAGTTTTTAGGATTTGAAGACTCGACTTACATTTGCGCTAGTTTTGAATCTACCATATGTCTCAGATTATTTTGTGGTTTATTGTGATACTTTCATAGTTGGGCTTGGTTGTATTTTGATGCAGCAAGGAAAGGTTATAACACATAACTCTAGACAGCTCAAACCTTATGAGAAGAACTACCCAACTCATGATCTTGAGTTGGCAACAATTGTCTTTGCCTTTAACATCTGGATGCATTATATTTATGTGGTCCATGTTGATGTGTTTATTGATCACAAGAACCTTAAGTACATGTTTAGTCAGGTAGACCTAAATCTTCTTCAAAGAAGGTGGTTAGAGTTTTTGAAGGATAATGATATAAGTGTTTTGTACTATTTAGGTAAGGCCAATATTGTGGCTGATGCCTTAGTAGATTGTCTACAGGAAGTGTTGCCTGCATTGATGATGATAAGAAGGAGTTGGTTTATGAGGTTCATCAGCTTGATTTATTAGGAGTTTGGTTAGTTGATTTGGCCGAAGGTAGTGTTTAGGTTCAGAATTGTTCAGAATCTTCCTTGGTTACAGGGGTAAAGGAAAAGAAAGATAGTGATCCTATTTTGCTTAAGTTGAAGGAGGCAGTCTAAAATCTAAAGGTTGATGTTTTCTCTCAATGGGGAGATGGTGTTCTTCATTGTTAGATCAGGCTTCTAAATGTGGATGATTTAAGGCAGCGGATGTTAACATAAGCTCATGGTTCACGATATTTGATTCATCTCGGAGCTACTAAGATGTACCATGATTTGTGAGAAGTCTATGGGTAGAGTGGTATGAATAAATATATTGTGGAATTCATGACTAAGTGTCCAAACTACTAATAGGATTAGGTTGAGAATTAGAAACCTAGTAGTACCCTTCTGGAATTTAGCATACCCACATGGAAGTTGGAAGTGGTGAATATGGATTTTGTCATAGAATTATCTCGTACTTGTTGTAAACTTGATTCTATTTAGGTTATTATAGATTGGATGACCAGGTTAGATCATTTATTGCCAGTTAATACCTCGGATTCAGTTGAAGATTAAGCTAGACTTTATCTTAGGGAGTTAGTGGAGTTGTATAGAGTCCCTTAGACCATTATTTCAGAAATAGGTGCCCATTTTACCTTTCATTTTTGAAACACTATTAGAAGGGTCTTGTTACCCAAGTTCATCTCAGTACGATGATAGAACGTCAAGTAGAGAGGACCATTCAGACTTTAGAGGATATGTTGACAGCATATGTACTTGATTTCATGGGTAGTTGGGATAAACACTTGCCTTTGATTGAGTTCACGTATAATAATAGTTACCACTCCAGTATTCAAATGGCTCCTCTTGAGTCTCTCTATTATAGGAGGTGTAGATCTCCTATTGGTTGGTTTGAAGTTAGTGAAGCTTCTTTGTTAGGGCCAGATTCGTTGTATGAGGTGATGGAAAAGGTTCAGCTGATTAGAAAAAGGCTCAAAACTGTCCAGAGTTGTCCAAAGTCCTATACAAATATAAGAAGGAGGTAACTTAAGTTTGAGGTTGATGATTTTATTTACTTTAAAATTTCTCCCATGAAAGGGGTGAAGAGGTTTGGTAATAAAGAGAAACTCAGTCCCCGCTATGTGGGTCCCTATAAGATTTTGAGGCGATATGGAAAGGTAGCCTATGAGTTGGAGTTGCCTGCATATTTAGCATCAGTGCATCAAATTTTCTCTGTCTCCTTGTTGAAGAAATACGTTAGTGACCTAGCATCAGTAGTTCCTGTAGAAATAGTTGGCTTGGAAAATAGCCTCTCTTACGAAGAATTTCTAGTTGAGATCCTCGATCGTCAGACTCGTAGGTTAACAAATAAACAAGTTTCCTTAGTAAACATCTTATGGAGAAACCAATCAGTAGTGGGAGCTACTTGGGAAGCAAAGGCAGATATGCAAGCCAAGTACCCCCATCTTTTCTCGTCGAACCCAGCCCAACTTGAGGTATTAGCTTCCTTAATTAATTAATTAATTCTTTTATTTTTTATATCAGTGATCCAGTCATGTTCAAGTCATGCCATGCATTCATGTGTTCAGTCCATTCCATGCATTAATCTCAAAGTCAGGTGTTAACTTATGTTTTGGCTCATAATTGTTTAGTGCAAAATCTTAGATTTTCCCTTTATGTTTCGACTTAGTCAGTTTCATTTGGAGACAAATTATCTTAAGAGGGAGACATTGTAATACCCTAAGTTTTCAAAATCTAAGCCCATCAAAAGCTAGGCTATTGAATTAGTTTTCCAATGCCATAAGTCCCGCCTTAATATATGTCATGGAAAAAAGTTATGAAAATTTCCTGAAGAGTCTGTCAGGTTGCTACTAGTATTTTTTAAAAAAAATATTGGGGAGAGGGGAAGGGGAAAGGGAGAGGGAATTACAATATGGGGAATCTAACCCTCACCAACAAGGTGGGAGTTCAGGTAACTAACCAACTAACCTACTAAGATACCCCTCCAGGCTGCTATTGTTAATGATTCAGGAAAAGTCTTGTTACCGATCATAATGATTCATGACCTAGACTTATTACCAAAGCAGTGAGTGGCCCAAAGGTTCTACTTAGTGGTAACAAGTCTAGCACACAACTTGTTATAAGATGCAATAAGTCATCATGAGGACCCATAGCCACGCTAGTGAGAACGCCTAGATTTCAGTCCAGTGGTAATGATTCAACCTCGCGGTTTGTTATCAGTGACAATGAGCAGTAGCGTGGACTCGTTACTTTAATAGAAAGGAATGCAAAAATACTCTCAAACCATGACTACTCCTAACAACTCGTGGTCAGACCTAACAAGTTATTAGGAGGGGGAGTCGCTACCTTAACAGTGAAGGCTCTAAACATAGGATCTCAGTTCATGACTCAGACCACCACTCGTGAAGGAGGGTATGAGTTGTTAGGTGAAACATGATGACTGGGACCAAAATTTCTGCATGATTTTAACAAAGGCAGTTTTGTAAATTCCACCCCCTTTAGCCTACAACCCATGACATTTAAGCCATCAAAACATCAGTTATCAATGGTGAAAATTACCCTAACCTCGTATAACTTTGTAACCATTCAACACACCACAAAATAAGCAATTTCTTCACTCAAAAGCTAAACTAGGGTTCATCAAGCAAGTTCAGGTTTTAAAAATATTTCTTTAAGGGGTTTTTTTTCATGTATGTGGGATTTTATCAGTGGGTCCTTTTCACCCATTGAGTCCCAAGAACTCCCAGCATAATTCCTTTTTCCTTTAATTGGGTTTGTGGTTAAATATGAATTTCTTAACTCTCTTCAGTTTATGTGTATAATCGAACCATGATTATGTGTTTTCCATGAGATCAGTGATTTCCCATGTTTAAAATATGAGCTTCTCCATTTTGTCATGTTGTTGAGTTGCTGATGGTAAATTTAGAAATTCTCTTATTCTCATGCTAAGTAAATACTATCATGTTCAGTTGCATTGTCAGAGCTAGTGGGTTATGAATACCCGATACCTAGGAGATTAAGCATGTATCAATTACACACTTATGATTTTTTTCAGATTATGCATGTATTATATATTAAGAATACCATGATTGTGCACATTAGTTACCATTTAATATCTCAATTATAGATCAGTGTTAGTTCAGTTGGAAGTAGTAATTAGCACCTAGTAAATGCAGGGATAAGACTCACCCGCTAGTTGAGGACTAAAACCTTAAGTAGAAGTGTCTAAGTTCCAAAACTACGGCTCCACCGTAGGTTGTGAGGGGTCACCCGCTAGTACAGCACTGACACCCTGGTCCTTTGGGACATCAGATTAGTGGATTTACATTTGCCAACGTTGGTACCCTTGGAAAGGTACTAACACCCTTCCAATTGGGTTATAGATTGGACCCTAATTAGCTCAGATTGGGGAATGTTGGTTAAATGCTAGCTCCCACAGTCCTTATTTCACTATTCAGATTATGCTTAGTTTAGGTTTGTATGACCAAGTGTTCAATAATCTGTTATTTAGTCATTCAGATACCCAGAATATGTGTATACTTGGTCTTGCATTTGACTTTCATGTTTATACATTCATGCTCTGTATATATGTATATCATCTAGCTTTTTATCAAGCATAATTAGTATATTCAAAATACTGATCACATATTTCTTTGCACTATATTATCTCATAATATAGGTTCAGGCACTCAGTACTCGAACCGTACTTAGTGCATTTACACGCCACTCAATTGCAGCCTTGGTAAGTCCTCATCAACTGAGGAATAGTTATCTTATCATCTGTTCTTTTTAGTATTTCATCTTAATTCAGTTAGTTAGAGTTTGTTAGAGGCCTATCCTAACAGTTCGTCTATTTTATAAGCTTTCAAACAGTCAGACAATCAGACAGATGTTAGGTTTTCAGTTTTATTGAGTAATTCAGACAGTATTAGTATCGACTTGGTTGTTATTCATTATCAGTTCATTTTAGTTATCTTCTGCTCAGTATTTTACTATATTCCTCCAGTATTTATTTCTTATGATAGGCTATGGGTTGGTTTGCGGTCACTTGTGACTCCAGATATGCATATTATGCTATGATATTATAATTTATATGATTTATGCTATCGAGGTGTGAGATTAGAAGTGGCAATTTGGCTAAGTTGCTAAAATGAGGAAATGGTTATAATATGGCATGGCATAAATGGATAAATGGACTCTAGGGGTAAAATGACCATTTGATAAATGTTGGTTATCTAATAAATGGAGATTAGTGGATATATGGTGAATAGTTGTTAAATAATGGGAACAGTATTGAAATCGGATAACATTATGTAATGTTGGTTAAATGATGTTAAAGGTTAGTTATAATGTTGGTTGATTCTTTTATTCTATCCTTGAGTGCACTCTCTGGGCATATGAGAGTCTATGATGAGTTATGCAATTTTCTACATCAATTGGTGTGTGGGGGCCAATTTTATAATTTGTGATTGCCAGTGTGATATTATGTTACACTATGCTATTATTCTGACTACTTATTGATTATGTATTGGAGATAATTTAGGTTCATTTTTGTACCTTGACTTAGTTATGTTATCTTGCATTTTATTATACTTATATCATAATTTAGCTCTGTCGGCCAATGATGTCTACTAAGTACCCATTTTTTGTTACTCACACTACACTTCTATACCTTTTGATGTAGATACAAGTACTGGTTGACATCGTTGATCGATGTTTGTGTGGTGATTGATTTTCGAAGATAGGGTGAACTCTTGGAGTTCGAGTCACCCATTTTCTTCTATCTTTTATATTTAGTCTTTTATTTTCGAGACTAATGCTATTGACTATTCAAGACATTGGATTTGTATTATTATTGGATGCTCATTTACTGGCTCTACCAGGTCATGGGATGGTATTTTGTATTGACTGTTTAATCTATTTAGAACACTTTATTTATTTATATATTGTGTTCTTGAAATTATTTTATGTTGGACATTTTCCACCAATTTAACCCATTGCATTAGCTTCGGGTTATGATTTGGCTTACCTACTGATGGAACTTTGTAGGTGCCATCATGACTCCTAAATCGAATCGTGACAATATTATATCAAGATACATACACTTTTAGATGTATTCTTTTACTTTTAGAGGTTTGCACTATGTGATTTCCAGGTTTTGGTATGGTTGTTTTCCTTGTGTTTAGGTTTATAC
This sequence comes from Capsicum annuum, assembly GCF_002878395.1. Taxonomy (NCBI): domain Eukaryota; kingdom Viridiplantae; phylum Streptophyta; class Magnoliopsida; order Solanales; family Solanaceae; genus Capsicum; species Capsicum annuum. Next base: position 77,223,488 of record NC_061121.1, read on the forward strand.
TATTCAATTTTGATATTTACTTGTATTTTACCTCTTCCTCTCATTTATTTGATTTAGCTTATTTGTTTGTGGTTATTTATGGTTTTGGATTTCCTACCATGAGGGTTAGGTAGGTGCCTTCATGACTCAAATTTTGAATTGTGACAATTACACATCTGAATTTTAATCACATGTTATTAACAATTATACAATAATTATTATGCTTCAATCTACAGAAGTAAAAGTCAGTTTTATTAATCTTTGTTGATCATATTTAAATTCAACTCATATCATTATTAATGAACACAAATATTGTTATATCTTTAAAACTAAATTTAATGTCATTTTTAATGCATAAAACATAATATTTTTATTAAAATAAAATTATTCAAAGATTTTTAATTTGGCATTTATTCTAACATTGTGCTTAGTTTTTGAATTTATTATCTTTCAGTATCTAATCTAGTAACAGGATTGCTTAAAGACCCCCTTAAAGCCTATAAATTATAGTGTGATTGTGTTAATGTCACCCCAAAAGAGAATGAACATAAACAACATTCATTCAACTCTATCATGGTGAAGAAAGAACTGAAATTGGCGAGAATAAGGACTTTGTTTATGGGGTATAAATACAATGTGCTTGATCTTGAGGCATCTTACTTTTTTTAGTAATGTTATAAACAAATGACCTAGAAAGACTAAATATCACACTAATGAATCAAAGCACGAAGGCATGCTTGTGTATTTCTTGATAGTCAATTCAAGAGAAGATAATGGAGAAAAATATTGTCTTGCTTGGGTACTTGCATCTTCTACAAGACCATGGATATTTTAGCATCATGTATTGCTCAAAGTTAAGCACCAACTTATCAAAATCGATATTTACTACTATATAATATGTATTCTCAAGTGAGTCAGAAACAATTTCCAAAGTACATTCTTACTATACTATTTTAAAAAAAAAATTATTCATATTTAAGTGCCACTATTTACCTGGGTGTAAAAATGTCTTTTCCTTAAATCTATTATTGCACATCTTTTATCTTTCTTTAAGCGAATACCAAATATCCGTCTTTAAATACCTAAAAAGTATTAATATTTACATGTTCTTCACAGCGAAGACAACTAGAACAACGACATAGCCATAACAAGTTGTTGTTGTTGTCATCCCACAGTCTATAAGTAGTCCTGAAAATTTTTAAGGCACATAAGGATGGATATTTGATATATATATTGAAGAAAAAAATGTATTGTAATAGCTTAGAGGGGAAAGATTTATGATGCACATGTAAATGGTGACACATAAATATGAATAAAAAGTTTAAAAGTAATAACATAGTAAATTTGTACTAAATTCTTATAGATTGTATGTCACTCACTAGAGAATCCAGATGCTACAGTAGTAAATCTCAAACTAATACGTTAGCATTTAATTTTTAATAGTACATAATTCTGCCTATACCATGATGACGGAGTTTTTCAAGTGTGAATAGAATTTTTTTTCTTGTTTATCAATTATAACAAGTCTTTACTTGTAAACTAGTATAATATTTGTACCATTGTTGATCATATTGTAAGAAACTTATGCAATATATATATACAATATTAAAAATATATTGAATTGTGATCCTACTTTTTTTAGTATATTTTAGTATTATATTTCGATCCCACCATTGTCACCATTCAATTTGCCACTGCTTAAAGGACTGCTCATATATACATACATACATACATATATGTATATATATGTGTGTGTATATGTATATGTATATATTAGACCAAACACATTTTATTATAACACCCCATCAAAACAGCCTCATCACATCCAATTCAGATAACTTTCATTCTTGTAAATTTTGCTTTCCCTATTTAATCCTCTCCATAGCATTTATTAGTTATTTAAGAGATGGGGGACAGAATTTTCAAGGTGATTAGAAATATTTTAGGGAAGTTTCTCAAGTTTTGGAAAATGAAAATAATGAAAGTTTAAAAAAAATCAACATTTAAGGTGGATGAGGTTACCAAGTTTTGATGATTCTACTAGAGTCGGTGGGAATTTTTGACCTAGTAAGAATTTTGACATGGTCTCCAAGGCATTCCAGGGAAATCTGGACCTATGGATGAACTTGTAGAGTTTCTTAAGGTTGAAGTTGATCGTGGTCAACATTTTCTCAAGACGACCTCGAAATCATGATTTAACTATTCCAACTGGTCTGAAAAGTACTTTGGGATCAACTTTCATTATTGGTTTGTATTCAAGAGATATCACATAAATTTCAAGGGTTAAAAATAAAGTTTGAGACTTTTGTGGTTTGCTGCTTCAGCTGTGTTTGGTGTTGTCGCTTTGGTGGTATTTTTCTACTTCAATGTTGCTACTTTGGAGAGGAAGTTTCACTATGGAGAACTTAGAAGGATCGAGTATCTACTACTTTTTTTAGGTTGGTGCCACAGCAGCGACCTTGCACCTGCGAGGAATGTCCACTTTGGCAAAGGTTTCATTAGTGATGCCTAAAACTTTGAATCACCTTTCAAAACCCTGTGTATGCACGCAAAATATTCATATTTACCCAAAACCACATTCCAAAATTATTAAATCATCAAAACACCAATTCAGGGTCATCTTGATCAAATGCTAAATGTGCTCAACCATGACTTCCTTGAAACTAAAAAATTTAGTCAACAGCACAAATTACTCTTGAATGCTATGAATTTTCCTACATCATCTAACTAAGTCAAAAGTCACCTATCAAATCTAAAGGAACTATCAAAATTTAAATTCAAGCTCATTAACCTAGAATGTTGACTTTGATCAAACTTTTTAGGAATGAAAATCTTCTCAAAATCTTATTAGAAATTGTGTCACCTATCTCAGAAAGTCACAAATAATTTATGAAAACTACAGAAAAGGGTATAACATGGAAAATAGATTGGAAACAAAAATGGTCATGAGGATCAATATAGATGCCTTTTACCATTTGGATCAACTACGATGACTCCTTGATCTTTGTGAAATCTTTCATATACTAAATCAAAAATATCAGAGTTAATTTTATCTTCTAACATAACATAATGTTGAACCTCTAATTTAACTAGCCAAAAAGTGCACAAAGCCATAAACGCCAAATTGTGATAAAAAGTTAAAGTACATGTTAAAATTAAACCATGATTTGTTAGGCAAGTAAAAAAGGTAATGTTAAGCAATGATATTTATTTTGTAGTATTATTAGGAGGCTATGGTGACTGAAACAAAGCAGGTAGAACTTATTATCACATCTTCTTTATAGCTTCATTTGATTATATGGGATTGTTTGGGCATCATACTATGATCTTTTTCTTGTTTAAAGAAGAGTATCGAGTTCATGAATAAGGATGAAGAATATCCTTTTAAATTTATCCAAAAATAACTTTCTATACATCTATGTTTTGCGATGACAATTAATAAATAATATGGTCAAAGAATCCCAATGTTTGATTATATCCACAACAACATATTGAATTACATGAAAAACATTACCTAGCAGTTTCAAGAATAATATAAATATCAAAGATAAAAATCTTATTTAAGACAAGATGAATCGTATTAAACAATAAAAATATACATAAGGACTATCTCCTATACAAAAGTATTAGGTGAGATAATATTAGTTACATGTTTGCGCCTCATTAAATTGGAAGTCTTTCTAGGTTCAAGCGAATAAGTGACTATATGAATATCTACAATGAACATTCACAGAGAGATATATTATATCCTTTCATATAAATTGTAACGACCCTTTCTATCGTTATGAATAAGTCTAGTCTGCCAAAGTTTGGATTAAGATTTTTTCCAATTAAGAGTCAGACATTACAAGCTAGGCTAGTCTTGGATAAAATTCGTGTGTAGTATAGCATAGGATAATTTGGAAATGTATTAATTTAAGTTTAAGCCATTTGGAGTGATTTTATAATATCTAAGAATAAGGAGTTCATAGAAACTCTTGAAAGTAAATTCGGATGAGTAGAACTCCTGATATTGAATTTGACGTAAATTGGTTAATTTGGAATGTAAAAATCTATGGATGTGTTAAAAAAATGCCGAAACTAAGAAAACTCCAGAGTGTCTACCTTTTCTACCCCACTATAGGAGGTGGCAGGCTGCTACCACTATACTGTTATGGCGGGAGTCAGCTTTGGTCAATCCTACCATAGTGGGTGAATCTCACTAAAGAAATGTTGCTATAGTGGTATAGGAATGCTATGATAGGATATGCATGGATTAATATTGAAAGTACCCCAAAAATATTATTTTCATTCCACAATTGTCTAAGGGCTGGGAGAGGCAATTTTTGGCATTTCAACCTATTTTTTCATTAATTTCCTTTATCAAGGTAAGTTAATCCTTTATATTAAATAGTTTTTCAATTATTACTCCTTAGAATCAATGGATTTCGGGTTCGGAAAAGGATTTAACTTGACCTAGGTAAATTTTCTAGTGGAATTAGGTGAATTGAGTGAAAACCCTAGGATTTTGGTTAAGATTTATTAATTTTATTATTTTATGATTAGAATTTACCTTTATATTCATTAAATTGATACAATAAAGGTTGAATAATGGTAGAAAATCCTAAAATGGATGAAATTATCATGAATCTGACCTTGGTGTATGGGATTGGGTTCTGATCCTTAAATGTATTAGATTATTATTTGTATTGGAATCATAGTAATTTTTTTAGACCACAATCCAGTAGAAATTACATGAAAAGGCAAGTCTAGAGCTCATTAGAATGGGGAAAGCTTGGATTAAGGTAGGTGATGATTTTATGTAGTTAAAATTCAACATGATTTATGTGTGCATGTTAATTATTTTTTTGTATACTTGTTACAATGCATGTTCATGAAGTAACTTATTTAATTATATATTAAATGTTAGTCACATATAATAAGGTTGTATTAAAGACTTATTGATTGTACAGGTGTGATCATTATTTTCTTATAATGATTGTGACTGTTGTGTTATCTATTTTGTATTATGGGATGTATCAGAATTTGGGCATCTTTATGGGTTATATATTATTATTATGGGACTTACTAGTATTTAGACATCTTCATAAGATTAGTTGAGGTAAGATTGGCAGGCACTAAATGTCTAGGATTTAGGTACATAAATCTTATACAGGTCATGGATAGTAGACGATCATAAGAACCTTAGTATGTATGTACAAGGTATTGGTGACTGTGACAGTTCCTTGAGTGGACTAAATTTATTTTTTGACTTGTTATATTTGTCTAATTTGAGTAAAGTGATATTTGTGATTATTGTCATAGTTGTTGTTGGATGGGATCCTTGAGTGCTCCGAGCTAAATTGCAAATAATTAACATGTATTTTTTATTATCTATTTGCTTATGTATTTGATACTAGGTGTAACATATTTTTGTTGCATAATTCCATGTTTTGTTGACTTGGATTGATGTTGGTAGTCATGGTATGGACTTTAGTCGTTGCTTATATTGACTTATGCTTGACTGAATTTGATGGAGCTATTTAAAACAGCTAAGTATCACATAATTAAGGTAAGAGTTATTTGGTTGGTGATCATGGTTGTTCCCTGTTTATTAAATTGTGGTTATGTGTTCACATTCTTTATTTTGGGTTAGCAAATGACCCTACTAATACATTGTTGTTGCTTGTTCACTGATACTGCACGTGCTCTTCTTTTGAGTGCAAATCATTTTTCAGGGACTACATTGAGACCTTATTTTTATAGAAGAAAACATTATCAGTCAAGGGCGATCTACATCATTCGAGAAGCCATGAGTCCTATATTTAGATCTTGTCCATTTGTTTTGGACTTAGATATTTTTGATTATTTTAGGTTGAATCCTTTATTTGACAATTATAGTGTTTTATTATTATGAATTTCAGGTTTGGGGGGTTATTTAGGCATTCATTTTATTTTCCTATTAAATATTATTACTACACCATTTTGAGGAATTGGATTATTTAATGAACTAATTGTTTGATCTAAAATTTGGTTAACTGTTGGATTGGATTAGTTGGGCTAAATGGTTCTCCTACTAGAGGATTAGTGTGGGTGCCACTCACGATAGGTTTAGATCATGAAAAAGTTGCTATCAGAGCCCTAGGTTCGTGGATATTGTTTCACCAAAATAAATCCAGTACAACTTTGCAAAATAGTATGTAGATATCTATAGTTTTCTTCGAGAGCCTATAGGACTCTAGGAAATTATCACTTTATTTCTTCTTTCATGTTATAACTTGATTCTAATTCATATCCAGAGATCTAAATTGGAACACTAGAGCTAATAGAGTCAAAAAAACACCCCCTACACCAGTAGCTCCATCTATGGAATAGAATTCTTAGGGTTGAGAAAGGCATAGAGGAAGAAGGAGAGGTAGAGCAACACCAACTATAGGTGAAGCTCGAAAAATAACAAATCCAGCCTATTAGAGCTCAGAGATACCCCCCACACACACACCAAGATTAGTTTGAGGAGTTTGTGAATGAGGATATTATAGAGCAGGAGGGGGAGGCACCAACTGGTGTGTGGCTCTTCTTCTGATGTATTCTAAGATTATTCAGTAGGTGCTTACTTTTTTGAGTAGATTGGGATGTACTACGTCTACTCCCGCTTTTATTAGTTTCTAGGTATTCAATCGACTGCAATTGTTACTTCTAGATGGGTGAGGCCTTGTGGAATGAGTTTTTCTCTTGCTCAATTTTTTGTCCAGTCATGTCCGAGAATAAAAATAACATACTAACTAAGTTTCTAAAAATGAAACATCCTACTTTTATTTGTTTTGATACTAAGGATGCATTAAGTTCATTGTTGATTATCACAAGAGGCTACATAAAATGGATATTGTGTAGTAGTATGGTGTTGAGTTTGAAACTTTCCAACTGTAAGGTGCTGCAAATTAGTATTGGAGGGCTTATGTTGAATGTATATCTCCAAATTTACCTCCATTGACAAAGTATTAGTTCCATACCCTATTTATTGAGAAGTATGTACCCCATACCCTTTGTGGTCATAAAAGGATGAGTTTTTTTGCCCTTGAGTAGGGAAATATATCTGTTGCGGCCTATGATGCTAAGTTTCATTCCTTATCATATACTACTCAATTTATTGGTACTACATATGAAAGGATTCAGTTGTTTATGAAGGTTCTAAGCACTGACTTTTAGGTTTTTTTTTGTGCATATATGTAATACCCCGCAAAGTTCTCTCCTAGTCTGAGCCTTAGAGCATTTTCAGAAAAATAAAAATCCGAGTCTAAAAATTTTAGAAATATCTTCCCAAGTATAAAACACTTTGAATCATGTCTTATTTCTATAATTTCAAATTTTTTTCATGTAGAGCATTGAATAAGCTTTTCATCGATACCAATTTCATCAAAATCTAACATCGAACGAGAGAGTTATGGCTGATTTACTAAACGGTATCGGAATAACCCAGGTTTGACGGTCGACCTGGCAGACCGCCAAGTCCTTGGTGGACCGTCAAGTGTCCCGTCAGGCCAAGACATAACATCCTATTTCTGGTCCTCGAGTGACGGACAAAGAGGTGGACCATCAAAATGTTGACGGATCGTCAAGGGGTCCATCAGGTCAAAACAGAATGGCCCATTCCTGAACCTCGAGTGACGGACGATCTGGTGGACCATCAGATTCCTGATGTACCATCACTTCAAGCATCATATCGAGGCAGAATGCCCCAATTTTGGCACTCGAGTGACGGACGACTTGGTGGACCGTCAGTCCCTCTGACGGACCGTCACTTCGACCGTCACAGACCCCGATCAGTAGTTTTTAACTCTTTTTCTTTAAAGGGCATTTTGGTCTTTTCTACTCTTTCCCCAACTTCTATAAATACTTTCTTAAGGGTTAAGGGCCTCACTTTCTCTCTTCTTTCACTCCAAAAATAAAAATTAGGGTTTCCAAATCAAGATCCTCTTTTTTCTTCTTTCAAGCAAATTAAGAGAGAATCAAGAGCAAAAATCAAGAATTCTTCCAAAGGCTTTCAAGAAAGAGTTTCCCCAAGGTATGTAGATGTTAATTCTTGGGCCCCTTTCATCTAAGAAGCTCAAGTAACCCTTTTCTAAATCTTAAATATTTCATGTTTATGAATTTCTAATGATTCTTGTGAGTTAAAATATATGTTCCTTCTATGATTGAGTTATGATTTATGTTCGTGTACAAGATTATAAATTCTTGGCCTTAGTATGTGGTATTTTTGTGGTAAATGGATTATGTACTCGTTGATGATGTTGATTGATTTCTAAGATGGAATATTTATGTGGTTTGTATGAATCTATGAGATTATACGGGTTCGAAGCATGTAAATTTGGTTGTTCATGATGAGTAGTTGGGCTATTATTCCTATGTCTAAGTCGTACATGTGAGGTGTTCTATAAAATGTCTATGAGACTAGAAATCAAGAATTATAGTTAAATAGTGATCTAATGACTTCTAAAATACAGTTATGTGTCATGGTCGTTGATGTGTTCATGACTTTTGAGTGTAGAATTGGTTGATTAAGCGGAGCATGTCTCCCATAGTTTTGATAAAAGCTTAGGAGAAGCATTTGGGCCATGATAGTATGTTGAATAGGAAGCCCCAAATTATGAGCTAGTCTATGCATGCCTAGTGTTTGATAAAATGCCTAAGTGAATGAATTATTCCATGCTAGTAGGGAATCACCAAATAAGTGTGAACCAGTGCATATCTAGTGTTTGTTGAAAGACCTTAGTAAGTGAGTGGAGATGTGATGGTTGTAAATCCCCCAATTGTGGGATCTTTGTTATATGCTAAGTTCTTAACACATGTCAAGTGATTAGCAAATAAGCTATGACATGATAGTGTGAAGTCTCCTAAGCGATGTGATACCCAAACACATGTTAAGACTAATATAGGTATGAAATGGTTGAGGTAAAACCTTGTTGAATGGAGTTTGATCTAACAGCATGTTTCCCCTATGTTGTTATATGATTATTATCCCAAGATGCTTAAAGTGACGCTTTTGTGATTATGATGATAAATAGAGGTTTATGTTTCCAAAATGATTGATGCGATACTTTAAGGATTTTTTAGGGGGAAAAGTATGTTATGATTTTTAATTACTTGGAAAGGTGCTTTAATAATTGTGATGATGCATTAATGATGGTGACGATTAAGGTATGATTGTGATAATACATGAATGATTGTGATGGTGAATGGATGATCGTAATGATGTGAGAATGATTATGTTTTACTTTTATGTTATCGAGTCCTGGGGGTAGTTATACCCGACAATAGAGTTGTTGTCTAAAGCCCGTGTCAGTTTTCCAATAATTCCAATCGAGCCACGATTCTTAGAACTCAGTGAACTATAGAACTGTATATCTTCAGACAAGTGCAGAGCTTAATCAGGCTCTGTAATCTAAGTTATCTCTGTAATCTCTGTATCGCTAGTAGTCTAGCCTCCGTCCTGTAATCAGCTCAAATCTAATAGTATTCAAGTGATTCAATTCTAGTCTTAGAATCAATTTAAATAATCTATTCAAGCTCTGCATCGTCAGTCAGATACTAGAATTCGATACCTTTTCGTCAGATATGGAATTAAGTAATCTCAGTGTAACTCAGTCAGATCTCTTGAGAAATATAATCAGTATCAAATTCAGCTCAGTCTATGTTTAGTTAAGAATCAAATCCCTGTCTTTCAGTTGAGAGTAGAAACCAGCACTGAGTGAGCGCAAGGATGGGGACTCACCTACTAGTGGAGGGTGTGATCCTTAAATGCGATCCTTGTGCTCCAGAACTACGTAGCTAGTGTAGGTTGTGACATCACACCTGCTAGATGAGGGTAGATGAGAGACATCATACCTGCTAGATGAGGGTAGATAAGGTGGCTTGACCTGTTAGATGAGGGCTCCACCATTCTCGTATGAGGACCTGATAGATGAGGGTCATATAAAGATAATGTCTTTACCCGTGGTACGGTATTGACACCCTCGCAATCGGGGTTACAAGTTGGACCCCTAAGAGATAGTAAAGGCATGTCAGTTAAGTAACTACTTCCCACAGTCTCAGTTTCAGAATCTGTCTCAGACTTTAAGAAAAAGCTCAGTTCAGTGTACAGAATGCAAGCCTGTTGATACAGGCCATTATGTATGATTATCTGCAAATTCAAAGATCCGCTGCTAGATAGGCCGATCTCAAAATCTGTTATCAGATCTCAAAATTAGTTATCAAGTAGTATTATTATGCATAGATTCAGAGACTACCTGCTCGATAGGGTTGATCTCAGTTTTAGTCAATCATTCTTATTATTTGCATATTCGAAGACAACCTGTTAGCTAGGGTTGCTATCAGTTTCAGAAGCTTTAGATACTCATAGTCTCATATGTCTAGAAATTTTAGAATTTTAGTACATTCAGTATTAGTTACCAGATTTATTCTGAGTGTGCTCAGTGATAGTATGAGCAGTATGTTCAGTAATTACAAATTCCTTATGTATGCTAATCCAGCTCTTGCATATTATTCAGTTAAGCTATGTTCATGCATGAGCCCTTGCATTTAGCCTTACCTCATCTATATACTCGGTATATTTTGTACTGATGCATTTGTGCTATGGTGTTTATTTGACACCATAGTTTCAGAGGCATAGGATTCAGAGTTTTCTCAGCAGTTCAGTCCCAGTTAGGAGCAGTAACAGTGAGTCCTCTTTCTTTAAGGACGAATCTCATTTTACTATTATTATATCAGATTTTGTTTATATTGTCAGTTGATGGAGTTAGTTGGGGACATGTCCTATCAACTCTACAGTTCAGACAGTTTAGAGGCTTTTCAGATGAAAGTTGATGTATTAGTATTCAGTTTTCAATTTTGAGTATGTGTAGATGTATTGAACCTTATGGCCAGTTTTCGCATTTATTTCAGATATTATGCAGTGTACAGGTACAGATATCAGTAAAGGGTTAGCTTGTGGTCCTTTAGGGCCATAAGCACCGTGTGACATCTCGGGATGGGATCTCAGGGTGTTACAATATGACTTCTTCTAGAAAGACCTTCAATGAAGTTACTGATTGTGTAAAGATAGTAAAAAGTGCCAAATAGATTGGTCATGCTAAATTATTTGCAAAGAAATCCTAAAATATGAGTGTCTTTGGTGGTTCTTACTCCAGAGGTCATACCCATAAGGCTTATACAACTCACCATATTTAGTGAGCTGTTCCAGCTTCTACAATGGGTCAATCTAAGGCCACTCAACAACCAATGATTGTGAGAAATAAAGAGACTTCATATTCATCAGCTAACAAGCCATCTCTAGATATAGGTTGCTATATTTTTGGTGCTATAGGGCACTTCAAGGGGGATTTTTCTCAATGATATCTAGCTTTTAGGGGTTGAAGTAGGCTAGAGCTTTGTTTCTTCTTGTCGATATTGTGGAGGTAATGATATAGGACATTCATAAAGTGGGTAAAGTAATCATCAGGAAAGATGTAGCGGAAATTAAGGTGGTGGTAATGTAAGGAGCGATGGTGCATAACCCGCTAAGGAGGTTTCCTAGATTGATAATAGAGTTTATTGTTACGCCTTCCCAAGAAAGACCGTGGTTGAGGATTTTGATGTTTCCATTATAGGTACTATTCTTATTAGTGATCTAATGGCTACTATTTTGTCTGATTTAGGTTCTACTTATTCTTATGTATCTATTAAATTTTCCTTAGGATTGGACATGGCTTGTGATATGCTTGACTTTCCTCTTTATGTGTCTACTCCGGTTGGAGACTCTATGTTAGTGACCCATGTGTATCATAATTGTTTAGTCTTGTGATGGGTTTCTAGACCTAGGTAGATTTGATAATCTTGTATATGTTTGATTTTCACATCATCCTAGGTATGACTTGGCTATCTCCATATCTTGCTATTTTGAATAGTAATGCTAGGATTATGACTTTGGATATACCTGGGATGGATAAATAAGAATGGAAAGGTGTGTATAAGTCTGGACCTATGAAACTTATATCTTTTATTCAGGCTAATAAGTTAGTCAAATAAGGGTGTTTGGCCTTTCTAGCATATTTTTACGAAGTTAGTGCAGAGTCTCCTTGTATTGAGTTAATTTTTATAGTGTCAGAATTTTTGGACATATATCCCTCAAACTTGTCAGGTGTACCTCCAGACCAAGAAATTGACTTTTACCTTGATTTGGATCTTAGCATCTTGCCTAATTTCTATTTCTCCCTATTAAATAGCTCTAACTGAGTTGAGAGAAATCAAGACTCAATTTCAAGAGTTGCTTGATAAGGGAATCATTCATCCTAGTGCATTGCCCTTGAGTTCTCTAGTGTTATTTGCTAAGAAAAAGATGGTAGCATAGGGATGTGTATTGACTACAGATAGTTGAATAAGGTTACCATCAATAATAAGTATCCTTGCCTCAAATAGATGATCTTTTTGACCAGTTATAGGGTATTCAGTTTTCTCCAAGATAGACTTGAGGTCAGGTTATCATAAGCTAAAGATTCATCCTGAGGATATACCTAAGATAGCTTTCAGGATTTGGTATAGGAATTACGAGTTCTTAATAATGTCCTTCAGGTTGACTAAGGCACTTGGAATCCTTCATGAGTTTGATGAATGGTATTTTTAAGTCTTTCTTGGATTCATATGTGATTTTTATATTTTTCATTTTGGATTACTCGAAGAATAAGAAGGAGCATGCATGTCATTTTTGAATTATTTTGGAAATTTTGAAGGAAAATCAGCTTTATGATAAGTTCTCTAAATTTAAATTTTGGTTTATCTTTTATTGCCTTTTTGGAGCATGTGGTTTTAAAAAGGGGAATTATGGTGGATCCCTAGAAGATTAAGGCTATCAAGAGTTGGGCAGGGCCTAGCTCTATGACTGATGATCAAAGGATTATGGCTCTTGATATCTACTACTGTAGTTTTGTCAAGAATTCTACCTCCAGTACTACTCACTTGACAAGGTTGACTCAAAAGGAGGTGTCATTTGTATGGTCAAATAGGTGTGAGGAGATCTTTTAAAGGCCCAAGACTCTTTCGACCACAACTTTATATCTTGCATTGCCAGTTGAAGGTAAGACCTATATTATGTTTTATGATATTTCACACTCTTGTTTGGGTGTTTTGTTAGTGTAAGACACAAATGTGATTGCCTAATCTTTAAGGCAATTGAAGCCTCATAATAAAAATTATCCAACCTATGATTTGGAGTTGGCAATCAACAGGTAAAATATGAGCACAACTATCATAAGGTGAAATACGAATGCCAAAATCCTACAGGTTTACTTAAGAGGATGCTCATTCTCGAGTAGAAGTGTGTGATGTTTCCTAAATTACATCTCTACTAAAGTATAAATGTAATACCTAGAATTCTTGGTCCTTGAAAATTTATAAAATTTTATCCTTACTGTCTTGGCAATGTCTTAATCTACGAGTCGTGGGGAGTCTTGACGAGTCATTGGGACCCAAATTATAGTCTAACCAATGTGTGTGGCTAAGTATTCTGCTCTAAGTACGAGTGGCTCACTATGAGTCATGAGGACTAATTATGAGTTATTGTGTGCAAATTGCAGGATATTTTGTGTATACCCAAATGGTTTCTGTGCTGACTACAACTAGACCCTACAAGTCGTATGGTCCCATTAAGAGTAGTATTAGGTGAGTAGTAGGGTCAACGGTGTGTGTGTGTCCTAGAAACTATCTTGTCTATGACTCATGGTTACGAGTCGTAATGAATCTCTATAAGTCGTATAGTGACCTATAGTCATTGACGACTAAATTTTAGCTTTTAATTTGCAGACACTTTAGACAATTCCCTTCTTACCCAGTTAAAACCGGACGTTCCTAAAGCACTCAATGGGGTTATTTATCATTCATAACATAATTAAACACTGTCAAAACTCTCTCAAATTCTCTCAAGTAAGATACTTAGGGTTTCAAAGAAGTAGGTCATCCAAGGGCTTAAGGGTTGATTTCTCTCCATAAACTTGGATAATTCATGCATGTTACTCTTCCCTAAGTATTATTTTGTGGAAGGCATCTATTAAATTGGTTTTATTGGATGGTTTTGAATATGGGATTTCAACATGGTAGAGAGTTTTGACATGGTTGCCTCTTGAATTTCTTTTCCATGATTTATTATGCTTTGTTGATATTTTATTAATGGTTTTGAACTTATGGGGTGCATAGGTATAGTGAATATACTTAGGGGTCATGGTTTTTCACAAAATTGGTGTTTTAAAATTGGAATTGGTTTTGAATAATGGTGTTCCCTCAATCTAATTGTGTAAATGGCTTTGAATTGTTAAATTATCACTTGATTTGACTTACTAACCTATGTTATTACATTTCATAATTTGGTAAACCAATGAAATTGGATTTTAAAAACCTTGTTGGCTATCATATTAATGAACAATGGGGGTAAGGCATTCAACCAAAATTTCTATATTAATTAACAAAAAGGGCAACGCATTCCCCCAAGTTTTAATGTGATTGCTATGGTGTAAAGATAATCTTTCAAGTGTTTGTGTATGCGATAACCATGGTGTGCCTTAACAGTTACTTCATTGATTAATAAATGGGATATGTGAAATTTGCATTAAAATGGGCATAATGGGCGCTATGTAACAAAGCTGTGAAGGTGTGGGTTTAGATTACTTGTACTGGAAACTCGTGTTTGTCGATATGAGAATTGGTCTTGATAACCTATATGCATATGTCACACTTGATATATATATATATATATATATATAT